>NC_091933.1:28154932-28454932 GCF_041260155.1 Ptychodera flava | reverse complement strand
TTGACTAGATTGGTTCAGGTACATAATGCGTACAGAAAGGTTGGTGTACAGATACTCATGGCGCAGACAAAAAGTAAGCAGATTTCGTTAATTATTATGTTTGGTACCAAAACATGATAAGTTAAAGATTGACTTTCAGGTTGCTTTGTTCCAATCTTGTCAAAGCTTTTGGCAATTACAGTCATAAGTTTTATTTTTGCAAATAATACTTTGCTGGTAATTTATTGAAAACAAAGCATCTGCACTGCAAATATCAGAACTATGCATTGGTTGATTATTAATATATCACTTCTTTCAGAATAATATACCTAGTCCTTCAAATGTTCTAAATGGTGATTATTAGATTGTATTCCGAGATCCAAAGTATCATTCAAGGGGTTGCATGGTCTCAGAAATGTCTTATGTCAGTGTTTGCTGCATTAGTCTAAATATCATCATTGTTACACCATAGCATCTTAGGTATGTCTTTGACCCTCTCTCTCTCTCTCTCTCTCTCTCTCTCTCTCTCTCTCTCTTTGTATAGCCCGTGTTCGAGAGACTATCTCAAAGTCAGAATTTTACTCTCAAGTTAACCTGTCAGGTCAAGGTCATTTGTTTCCCACTATACATGATGCTGTTCTCTATGCAATCAACGAAAGTGATCTAAATGAGGTAAAGACGCATTCAGTGTTGAACATGTACGTCACATTATGCAATGATTAGGGCCTACCTTCTTCAAGTAGTGGCCAGCAAGAAATATTCTAGTTGAATCTTGTCAAATCTGGCAGTGTTCAACATGCTAGTTTCACTCACTAGTGTTGGTCAATAACTTTCATATTGTAGTGTTTTGCACAAACTTACGATGTACATGAGTCCAGTCATGCTTTGTTGCAGTGGTGCTCTACCATTGGCGTTAACTTTGTCATCAATACGATGGAGCCACAAATAAAATGTACTCACCTAGTAGACATATATATGTGTTCTTCATGTCTTAGCACGAAAACGGCAGAGGGTTTCTAATTCTCCAACCAACTTTGAACAAAGTACACCTATATTCTTCATTAAATAATATTTCCCCAATCTTGCACACAGGTACTCGTCGGAGACACTGATGGAATGACTCGAACACACAGCCATACTGTTATACAAGAACGAGGAGTCTCTGCTCAAGTGGATGGGACACTAGCCAACGGAATTGAACTTGGTACTTCATTCTAGTGACACTGTGAATCTCTTGCATTTTCTTCGAACACTCAGACACATACACACACCTTGGTGTATCATGGATGTCTGTATGACTTTTTCCGATTAGGTAGCAAGCTGTATAGCAATTTTAGTAGCATATTGTCTGAATATTCGTACCTGCACAATCGTATATATTTAATTACATAGGCGATGCAAAGACTTTCAGGATGAAAATGTATTCGAAAAATGCAAATATTCAAAGACCTTCAAAATTGTACTAAATATAGAAATTTACAATATTCCAAGACTGTTAATATTTTAGCAAATATAAAAATTTATAATGTTCCTTTACCTTCAACGTTTGTACAAACAATTCATTATGTTCCACGACCTTCAACACTTTACTGAATATAGAGATTTACAAAGTTCAAGGGCCTTCGACTTTTTAGTATACATATAAATTTATAATGTTTCTTTACTTTCAATATTTTACCGAACAATTTAACATGATGAAAGATCTTCAACATTTAACTAAATCTAGGAGAATAACATATCTTATAATAGCTCAAGAAATGAATTTAAAATTTTGAACATGAAATTTTTTCACTTTCTGTTCTGGACACAGAGTACTTTCGTCTAAAAATAAGCTTCTAACGGATGACATTCGGCGGCAAATTTCTGATTTCAATCATTGTTGTCAACGCGATCTCTTTTCATAGTGTCGCATTAGTTCAAAAACAGGATGGTAACAGGGAGTAGATTTTAAATAAGGGTATTTCAAAGGCATTCTATTTGTGTTTTGTATTTTATATTGAAAACATGACATCTACGGGAAATAGAAAGGCATCCAGGGAAGTTTATTGAAGACCAACTAACAAGAAATACAAGTTCGATGGATTTCTGTGATGACTTTGGAGTGTTTCAGTCCTTTACATTTCTAGGGTATAATAGGATTTTGTGAAAAACATTATGGTGTTTTAATTGCTCGACACATACTTTTGTCAGCTTGTTTTGGATATATGGCAATATTTGCCTTGTTCTTTTCATCAGTACTTGTATTGTATATGTATTCACTAACGGCAAGTTATATATTGGTTGTCACAAGCATACTTTCTGAATTCCTAGCTGCCCAGTCACGTATCTTTACAGGGTTATGCTACGGCTTTCAGTTAGAAAACTTATTTTTGAAAAATGCACAAAGTTCCAAGACCTTCAACAGGAATCAAACATGTTCCAAGAACTTCAATGTTTTACCAGGTACAGGAAACAAACCTTCTAAAATGAAATTTTGGATTAAACACTTTTTGCTTCCTGGCATCAACGCAGAGAGCTTACGTCGAATATTAAACTTCTAATGCATGAAATTCGGAGACAAAGGTGTGAATCCCCGTGATAGCTGTCAACATGATCATAATCTATATACAGAGTGACACGATCACTCAAGATTAGGAAAGCCATTGACTTTAAACTTCAAAACAGTAAGCATTTAATAAAATAAAGGTTTTACAAAAGCATTTGTATGACACTTGTATTCAAATTGGAAAAAATGATATTTAAGGGATATAGTTTTCATAAAATGACACCCAATGTAGTATAGTTTGATTTTAAATTTCAAAACAGGGACTACACTATAAAATAGCGGTAATTCAAATGCGTTTAATGTGTATTTGGAAAAATCTTTA
This sequence comes from Ptychodera flava, assembly GCF_041260155.1. Lineage (NCBI taxonomy): Eukaryota > Metazoa > Hemichordata > Enteropneusta > Ptychoderidae > Ptychodera > Ptychodera flava. The sequence goes on along the minus strand of NC_091933.1, from coordinate 28,452,086 downwards.
CTTTATTGCCAATTCCAAATATAAGTAAGTATACAAGGTATACAAAGTATACAATGACGAGGAAAAAGGCAAGTTGGAGCCAGGAATAATAGCTCAGAGCTAATCGAGCCTGGCCCCATTTTCATGAAATTTACATTGCAATATTTGTTTTAAAGGGCTAATTATGTCAATTGTTAATCAAAATTCTATATTTTAAATGAAAAAAAAATAGATAAACATTCACACATCTTGGTATTCACTTAAGAGATGCTGTCTTAATGAGTTTATAAATAAATTTCTTGTTGCACTTTGTTTGACAATATTGGGTAGGCTGTTCCAGACTTTGGCACCCATATATGAAATTGCAAACTGTCCTGCAGTTGTACGTGCTTTCGGTAAAGGCAAGTTTTGACCTAGTTTAAATCGAGTGTCATAGCAATGATCAGCTAATCTAAAGTAATCACTCAAATTATGTGGTATATGAGGTATGGGTATATTTTTATGATGCAAATCAAACATGAATTTTCCCAGAAGTAATTTATGAAGTTTATAGACATCCAGTATACCTAGTCTAAAGAATAAAGGTGCAGTAGATCTCGAAATCTTGAAAACGTAATTATTCGTACCAGCATTGTTTGGGTGATAAAAATCTGATGTAAATATGATGGATATGTACTTCCCTATACCTCAAGACCATACATAATATTTGGTTCAATATATTTCGTATTGTGTATTGAAAAATGTTTTACGGGAAATAGGCAGGGTGACTTCATTAAAAGGAAAGATAATTTCGATGGATTTTGATGACTGACTGGGAATGTTTCAATGCTTTAATTTTTCCAGGGTATGAGAGAACGTTGTGACAAACAATAATAGTGGCATATTTTAATTGCTCCAAAACACTTTTGTCAGTTTGTTTTGGAATTATGGCAATATTTGCCTTGTTATTTTCATCAGTACTTGTAAAAGCCTAGGTTTGAGTTCGAGGGAACGAAACATGATGGTGGTTCGTGTGACATTTCGTCAAAAATATTACTTCATGATCTCGCTGTAGATACTGTTTTCAAAGATTGCAAAAACAAAACCAATTGTCATGATAAGTTGAATACATTCACTAATCCATCATGAATTTGTTCCGATCTTTGTGTTTCTTTGGGATAAAGATTAAACACCCTATGTGCTACAAAGCATTGTGGGATTAATATTGAGATTTTTCACTATCAAGGAAAAATACTCTGGGCATTTTTTCTACTTGAATAACCACTACTGAGGCCACAAGTTGTTATAAAATACGCTTTAAGTTTGTTTTACTTGATAAAATATAATTTTCTGGTACCCAGTGTCTGCCCAGCTGTTACATCCAGGTATGACAATCACGTACCAAATCATACAAAGCTGGCCATACATTCATCTGTGAAATCGATGCCCATTATCTGCACACTATGCTTCAATCCAAATTTTGATCGGGAAAGTTATGAAAGCTCTTTTAAACTCGGTTCCTATACTAAGGCACTACTTTAGACCTTTGTTATTTTGGGGGCTAATTTTTCATATGAAATGTTGTATTTACTTTACGTTAAACTGTATAGTGGTTGTAAACTAGCATATTGTCTGAATTCCTGGGTGCGTTACAGCGTTATGCCAAGGGTTTCATGTTAAAAGACGTATTTGAAAAATGCAGTGTTCCAAAACCTTCAAAATTTTTAGCAAATGTTCAAAAACCTTCAACATTTTACCAAATATAGGAGGCTTATATATCTTTTAAAGGGTTATAGTTCAGTTATACTACTTTTCTGAATTTATATGTTTTACTCCATATATGTTGCGAAATGTATCCTTTATTTAGTAAGGTAATATATCTGTTATGAAATTTATCTTTATTAAAGAAGGGTAATTAACAAAAATTGCGCTTTAAAGTCAGATGATAGAACACTCTTTAAAATGGATGAATTATAGCAACGTAAATTTGTTGTTTAGCAGCACGCTTGTAAAGTTCAGTTAAGGTAGAATGCGCCTCGGGGACTGATATTCGAGCTCTCAAATGTTTTACAATATTTTTGTCTACCTCTTGTGGGCTCATATTGAGGTTGTAGAAGTAAACAACGTTTTCGTCGACTTCTTTTCATGAAAGTCGAAAGTTTAATTTTCCTGGTCGACGTCGGTCATTTTAACTTTCACATGTCTTTATGTTAGAGTTTTTCTCTGGTGCTACAATTCGCACTGTGACTACTCACATGCTTCTTGATTTTGAAAACGAATGGATAGAAAAGTTTCAGAAAAAGTGTAAGTCTTTCCATTTAATTCGAGGCGCAAACTACCTTGATTGACATTAAAATTCATAATATGTATCAGTGTATTAAATTTTTACGGCAATTTCTTTTCTTCGTTATGTTTTGCTGAAAGCCCTTTGACTATTTTAAAATTTGGATGTTTTCTGTTAGATAACTTTGTTTAAAGTTCCAAATAGTCAAAGTTTATGACAAGATACAGATATTGCATTTTACATCAGAGAAAATTATGCTTAACCTATTTGCGTGTTATGGCGATTTAGTGCAGTCAGTTTGGTATTACAAACATGTCAAATGCAAATGTTTTTAATGAATAACAAGTTTTCTTCTATAAATTTATTGAAAATGTTATCGTTCGAAGTAACAGCTTCTCATGTGGTTCACTGGATTTTTTACATTATTGTACATCATTATCTGGCCTGTAGAGTCAAAGAGTTTGAACACATGTAGATGTTATTTGCGCTTGAAATAAAAATCAATGAAGGGATATTTCTGATGGACAAATGTGTTCCATGAGCGAACAACATTTCAAGTTAATAGAAAAGCTATTTAAAGGAAAACAGTCGTCGGAACTGCGCCTGTGCGTGTTTCTTGTTTACAAACAATGTATTTCGTGCACGACATCTAGATGCATCTTATCATCATAGCTGCAACATTTAAATTATGATGTAGATTATGACAGACATGTTTTAACTTTCATCAATCATCATTGTACCTTGGATACAGTGTTTACATTGGTCACATGGGTCCCACACGACCTTGAGCGCAGTTCTGACGACTTTTAAAAGCAACATCGATTCCCATAGAGACATACTGGTGCGAAATGCATGCTGGGCCTGATTGCTAGAGTTTCATTCCATGCCCTCATTGATATCCCGTGAAAGGATTTTCAGAGTTATGAAGATCAGAAATCTGTATAAGCAGGCGGCTTACATTTCTGAGGATATTACTTGCTGATTTTTTTTACTACCGACGCAGTTTATCTGTGGTGTCGTTTATCACAGTACACAATGGAACAATGGTATTTGCTTACACTTGCCATGGACAGAAGAACCACTCGCTGGGATCAAACTTTGAGAACTGTAAACTGTTACTTTTCCCGTCAAATTCTTTATTAGTATGCGACAGCGCGGCTAGTTGTCAGTAATATGTTTTCATATACTTTTGAGCACCGAAATTAAATGAAGTGTGTTAACAACACAGGCTAGCCTACAGATAAATTTCCCAGGCGGCATGTTAAAAGGAATTGACCTGTGGTGGCGCTGTCCTCTACAACAAATGATAACAGGCATAAAAAGAGGAACTTTTCAACACCACCTCGATCATCAGTTTTAAGTTTGCATCACAAAACACTTCAAAGGGGCCTATCACCAATATTGTCCATAGATAAATGTTTCAAGTCGTTCAACCATATATCGTCTCCTATGAGATGGTGGAATAGTTTAAATAGAGGAACTTAAGATACTCCTCTCGTCCTATCCGATATTGAAATGCATCTGCTACGGCCTTCAACTTCGTCAGCCGAAACCCTAAATAAAGTTTGAATATGTTTTTCATAGAATAATTCATAGTTTAAGCTTGCAAGTACGCGTGAACATATTTATTTGTAATTTCTCTCTACAGACACTGCCACAGTGCCCCTAGATCACTAATTTCCCTTCGATCTAGATTTTCAGTGTTTGAAAATGGTCTTTTAAAAACTTTATACGCGTTGTGTCTTCGCGTGATACTTCTCAGAGATCGGAAATTAATATTTTCAAACGCAAGAAATCTACTTCGTCACTTATAATGTACAAGAAGGTTTTGATAACAGAGTTAATTTTGTAAAAAAGTCAAATTATTCAAAAGAAAGGAAAGTTTAATTAGTATATGAAAAAAACTAAGAAATGCAGCATATGATTTTTTTTCAAATTAAGCAATCCCTTGCCGTAAATGATCTGCTGTAGTTTATATTAAATACAAAGAAGTATGTTTGTCTATGCTGCATGGTTTGACATTACAGCCCTAGTAATTGTTGAAAGGTGAACACTAACTTAAAGCTAGTCACCATGAAACCATGGCATACAGAAAAGGAAGATAAATTATGTTGCCAATATCTGATATGTAGAGACATGACTACGATTCTGTGCTGTGCCCACAATTTCCTCTTCGAAGTCTGCGCATGTCACTGACCTCTATGAGTGGAAAAATCAAATTGTTCCTTTGAAAGGAAGTGACGTGCTCACATGCTCATATGACATCGAAATCACGTGCATTCTTTCTACTTTGGGGTAAATAGCAAACCAGTTTTCTAAAATACTGCTCTGCGCCTACGCGCCCCTTAGACGCGTGTACATACACCATACGTGTGTATATACATATTTTTTGTAAGATTAAAACTGTTTTCAAATATGAGAAGTATCTGTCTCTTGTTCAAAATCCTTTTGATAGAATAGCATTAACAAAATCAAGAATTTAAAATCATATTTTCCCAGTTGAAGTCGGTCATTACAAGAATAGGCCTATCCTCAGACATCTTAGACTTTGAACTTTTATGCAAAAGTGACGTTGGACATGAATTTCATTGTATCATGATTTGTCAAGGTGCACCTGTATATATGTAATTCTGTTTTTATATTCAGGCTCAGCTGAAACATTTTGACAAGATGTCCTTCTTCAAATACATGTCGTCTTGTTCCGATGATTCATTTGCGCATATTACTGCAAATTTCTTTAATGAGCTGATGAAAGTTTAAAAAATGTGATTTTGAGATGGCTTATTTCATCTCTTTCTTGTGAAGTTTTTCAATCTTGTAATTCTTTTGTTTCGTATTTCATTTTATGCAAATGTCACATGTTCACACGGCTAAATAAATAATACGCCTAAGAAGAATTTTTCTAAGGCGTTTAAACACGTCTGTGGCTCGAGCGCGTGGGCGCAGATCGGAATTTTAGAAAACTGGCGACTGTGATGCATTACAAATGTGTATCGAACCACAAGTGATTGTGATGTGATGCTATTGCAATCGTCAGTTGATTGCAACATGCTCGGTTGCTGCTGCAATGCTGCATCAGTAAATACATATATAGAGAACTCTGACTCAGTTTCGGTGCACATAAGTAGTTTCGGGGCACATAAGTTACATGTTCTAACTCAAGAGGGCGCTGTGATATCGTCTGGAGTCAGCGCTCTAGCGGCGTCACACATGTACCAGCAGATGACAAGCAGACAGCAAACGTATAAAACACAAGCTCTTCCCTCAATCATAATACGACGCTGGAATCACGACTTAACGACTAAAAGACACAAGTACCTCCGTCGCGACATAGCTATAGTTACCATGTAAGTTATTCGGATTACCTGATGTAATATTTTGTGAGAAACTTTAAAATTATATGCGGGTTTATTAGTGCTACATAGAAAGTGGACGGGCCGAACGGATACAGATATATGAGCTCATTTCGCCATATGATATCGAGCTTTGGTAACGCGCTTAAATGTGCATTCGCTAAAATCAAGAAAGTTAGTGTGCCCAGTCAAACGCAGTTTCTATATGTCAAGAATTCTATGTGTTTTCTTCCACAGTTTTTATTTTCAGCCATTTTAAATCGTGTCATCGCCGGGAATTACCACATGTTCGTTGATCGTTGTGCACGATTCGACACAAAAGGAACTGACGGCGTATCAGCCGGGCCGTTGACCCACAAACAGGGCAGTGGGACATGCTTGGAAAACGACATCACGATCGAAAGGACATGGCCGTAGTGCATGACACTGGCAAGCAATATCGTCCATACGGCCTCTTGGTAGCAGAAATCTCTCACCACTGTGAAGGACAATGTGTGTTATCTATCTGATAAACATAAATAACTGCGTGTGCATAAATAGACACTGAAAATGTGAAATACACCCTCTACTGAAGAGAGAAATCTCGAAAGAAATAGTTCAAGTTTGACACTTGCGGTAGAAATTGCACAAATGATAACATCTTTGGTTTTGCAGTGCGTGATCTATACCCTTAGTGCCGTACAAATATTTCAGATATATTCGCATGTAAATATTTTATGTGATACAGCTGTCAACTGATACTGAAGAAATACGGAACTGACAAGTCGTTTACACTGTGCCTGCGCAACTCATGTGACGCAAAAGTATGTCCTGTGTGTGGATGGAATCCGTTAATCAAGGTCACACAGAACATGTCAACATCCGGCATCCACTCTCTTTCCGAGCTGAATTCTGACAACAGATTTTTATTTAAGAGTCAGTCAGTCAGTCCATGGTATCTGACACATACCACTCACAGTCATATATCTGTTGGTTACACACTCACAGTGACCATACACCACTTAGGGAAGATATATATATATATATATATATATATATATATATATATATATATATATATATATATATATATATATATATATATATATATATATATATATATATATATATATCTTTCCAAAATTATTTATGTATTATATATTATCAAGTCTGAAATTTATATACAAATTATATACTATGTATTATAAATTTTAGATTTTCATATTTTATATGTATATGTAGGAAGAGCAGGAGTATATGAGAATGTTTGTCATATATATATATATATATATATATATATATATATATAATATAGATAATTTGTAAGTTTATGTATATAAACATTCAAATTTTAATTTTTTATATTTCATATAATATATACATATATATACATATATATAAAATTTGTAAGTTTACATATAAACTTACATTTTTATAATGTTATATAATATATATATATATATATATATATATATATATATATATATATATATATATATATATATATATATATATATATATATATATATATATATAGGACAGAGATAGAGGGTCATCAAATGTACATGCATACTCACACGAACACACTGTCAAAAATGATATACATAACACCTTTAAAATGAAGTAAGCTTGTTTCTCATGCTAATTCTCTCAGTTACATCTAGGAGTTACAACCTATGTGATAAGTGGTTACCGGCACAAACTAGGCACATACCCTAGGGGATATGCCATCATGAGAGCGTTTGTTTCCAAGGTTAATAATGACAGTGTCTGTCCCTCTCTACTGCAGAGTCATCAATACCTGCCTCATCCCCCCCCCCCCCCAAATATGGCAGCAGCAGTTGTTTTTAACTCAAGTGTAAGTCTCTCTCAGAAATTAATTGGTTCACCCCAAGTGCATATCTTGCATTAAAGTAGGTTTACAAGTGAAATTGTGATCGGTTCACACCATTGTTCAAAGATACTGGTCCTGATAAACTGATAGGCCTAGCAGATTTTGTTTTGATGTACAGAGTTGAAAGATGCTAAGCTTCCATAGGGTTTCTCAGTCACAAGACTTTGAAAAGTGGCCTGTCCAGACACATGTCCTGTACCCAGGAAAATGTACTATGTGATCTTTGTGTGGGTATAATTAATTTGGTTAAAGTCAAAGGACAATGATCAGTGTGTTTGGCGATGTTCCTTTGAGGATAAGAAAAGCAGACTGCTTCCCCCTTCAAATTAGTCATTAACTGAAATAATGTTGATGTACAATATAATGAGTATCAACCTATCTCAAGCCGTACTTGAAAAGTTTTTTCCTCATCAGCACAAAGCATTTCTGGAGATACCAAGATTATCTCTTCTGGCTATGTTAGCTATGCTGAAGGTGTGTCAAACTGAGTATATATATATCTCAACATTTTGTAAGATATAAAACGACGTGACTTGACCGAACTCTCAGATAATACATCATTTGCACTAACATAGAGTCCTAGGACAGCACCTTTGTCCCGTGATATGGGACAAAATTTGTCTCGATGTCTGTCTGGTGGAGTTGAGCAAGAGATGACAATGTTTCACGGTATATGAGTGTAAGACGAGCTGATTGGTTGTATGTGAGCAGGCCACTGACCAATACTGTTATTGATATTGTAATGGAAATTCTTATTATTGATATAAAATACGTTTTTGCAAAGATAATCTACCAGGGACTTCTGTGATTGGTTGATGCAAATGTGTATTGTGATATAAATTGGTGTACAAAGGTGAAACAAATTAACCCAAGATGGGTACCCAAATACCTGGCCTGTGTGACAAATTGATATAATCATGATATCAGAAAGGAGACTTTTAGGACAAGAAAGTTGAACCAGTTCCTTTTTGTTCTGACGTTGTGTTTTACATTGGGCAGATCTTCAAGCAACATTAATTTATCACATTGAAACCTTGTTCCACAAGATCGGCCTTTAATAGTCATTTTATAGTTTGATTTTTGCCCAGGGAAAACTTGTTAATTCCCTTTTCAACAAATTGGTTATTTTCACTGTACTTTGTAAATACCTAGGCACAGTTTAATTCTTGTAAATTACAGTTTCAAAGTAGGTTAGACAATTTGAAAGCCTCCTCTACAGCAGGGCTGTAAGGTAATAGTCATGTCACTGGTTGACTAATGTCCCATCCTAGAATCACATGATAGCTTTATGGGACATGTGCAATCTTTTGGCAGCTTTCCCTAATTACACTATGGACCCAGTACCATGAACGGCACTTAAGGTACAATATATGCTCAAAAGTTTTTCTGTATCATATCATTCCAGCCCAGAGCAGGAAGAGGTGGAACGCTTTCCTCCCGACAATTGCATAACCAAGGCTATAAGTACGGATGCTTTCACGGTGGCCTCTGCAGCTAATACCAAGGTTTAGAAGGTGAGTGACAGTAGAATATACTGGATTCTGTAGTCATTCCAATCAGTCAGTATAAATTGAACCAAGCTATTCTGTATCGTCTACTCTTTACCATTGCATGCAACACCATATTGTGTATATTCTGCAGAAAAATAATCTGTTGATTTCAACATAGACAGTTTCACTCCACTGTCTGTGATTTCAGTGCATGTACATATCTTGTCGAAATAACCACAATCCTTTCACAGCAGTTGATACCACAGCTGTGCTGTGTTCAAGGATGTCAACCCATTCTATATTTCATAATCTCCATGGTCGGTATCCATGGTATTACACAGTGTGTTTCAGTTGAAGAAGTCCTACACACTGTTTTTTTTTGTTGTGGTAGTCCTTTCAGCTTTTATCCCATGTTCCATTTACCAATAAGACAGCAAATTTACTTGTCTTTGGTCAATGAATGTGGTCTGAGACCAACTTGACTAATGGCTTTGCTACAGGTTGTTTATGTTTTTGCTACCACAGTGAGACATATCAGGCCGTGCCTATGTATTCCATCGCTGGTTTCTGAACTCTATGAAGTCAGTGTAAGAATTTCTTCATGTACATCAGTACATCAAACCTGTACATGACATCATTCTTGGCCCAAAAGTGCATTCTGATATGTTAGCCATGCAATGTCTTACAATGTCTTTGCTTTGGCTGGAAAATTTAACATAACTGCTGTCTTTCAATTATTGGTTGCTAAAAAACGCCGAGGGAAATCGTTTGAAAAGTCAACACAGAGAAGCCACGTACCCTTCCAACACTGTAGAATTCACTGGATTTGATAAATTACCATTTTATCAAAGTAGATACGCTGATTTTTTCATTTTTTACATAACAGTCTGGTTGCATCAGGCAACAGAAACATGTAGGACATCAAACTCATTAGTGAATTGCTCAGTTGTAAGGGAATTAGCAAAGAGCTTCATCCAACCCACACTGGTACATACTGCTCAAAATGCAGTGTGCACACAGCTTTGTTAATGTGCCGCAGCCTGTCATATTGCCACTGTTCAAACACCACTCACATTTTCACAAATCTTTGCTGTGTTTTTGTAAATACATTCAGAACATATGGTGAACGTGATTTTGTAAATCTAAATATGTCTGTTTGTTTTGTATTTCTCAGTTTTACTTGCAGTAAATCAGGCAGTTGAAAAAACACCGATCCCCTTATATCAATGAGAGATCTTTGAACAAGGACACCAGTAAAGAAAAAGTCAACAGTTCACCTTCACTGAAGGAAAGGTCATCAAGAGTTCATTGTCAATGAGATGACTAAGCCATGATGACATCAACAGACAGCGGCTCAGAAGGTGCATTGGTGGATGGGAATTTAGATCTTCCCCTGGAGGAGAAAGGAAGTCAGACGGGGAGTATGGTGAAGTCGAATGAAGAGAAAGATGGAGTGGACAACCCTTTATCCCCACAGATAACAGATGTTGAAAAACAGTTAGAGGAAGACGTGGAGAGTGAAGATGGCACCCCCATGAAGAGTTTCAGGATAGAGAGACCCGTCTACACACAGCGGTCTTTTCAGACAGTTTACAAGGAGTCCCCCAATGAGTATGTGCCTTACAGTCAGAGATTCAAAAAGAAGTTCAAAAAATGTCGATGCAGCGGACAGTGTTGTGGCAGCTGTGTGACGGCAACCCTTCCAATCATAAAGTGGTTGCCCAAATATTCAGTTACAAAGCAGCTGGTGGGTGATACCATATCAGGTATAACTGTGTGTGCCATGAACATCCCTCAAGGTGAGTCTACAAATCACCTTCAAAGTTAGCTATTGCACTACTAGGTAGAATGCATCTCAGGAACAGATATTCGACTCAAAACTTTTACAATTCTCTTCTGATCTATCACTTGTGGGTGCTCATTTTAAAGCTCTTGGTGAAATAAAGTTTTGTACGGTCTTAGTTTTTCGAAAATTGAAAATTTTATTTCTCTCCATAGAGTTAACACAGGGATGCTGGCCATTTTGAATTTCAGATATCGATAAATTTTAGGCTATTTGTTTCTGTTGTACCAAAGTTTGCACAGTGACCCCCAATTTTATTCTTGATTTGGTGAGAGAAAGGTAGAAAGTTTCATTACAGGAAAGTTGAACAAAACATTAAGTCTTTCACTTTTGAAGACGTACTACCTTAAACTGATTGAGCCAACAGATCTGTGGGTCTAACACACACATCATACAGAGTATAGATATCCTTCATATCTATATCTGTACCTATAGCATGGTTCAAGATATTTATGTATCCAGTCATTATCACAGTCATTACCGTTTGATGCGTGAACTTTAATAGTACTTTGATTAAATTAATACTTTTACATCGCTTATCGTACATCACTTATCCATGGCTAAAATCCAATTTATAATAGGGCTACCAGACATACATCAAATTATTGAGTACCTTGGCTGGTTGTAGTACATGTGTATCAAGATCAATAAATTGCCAGCCAAGTGTCTAGCCGTTGCTTCAAAGATTTGAGTTTGATCCGACGGCAAGATTAGCCTAATGCATTGTAATCTGTGGTGTCTTGTTGCATATGCACATTAGCAATAGTCGAAAGAGCACCTTCAGATTTCTATCCATGGAGTTTTCACAATTGCCAAATATTTTTTATTTGCTTTAAAAGAATAATATATGGCAATAAGAGCCACCTTTGTGGACTATTAAATACTATATAGGGGTTACTAGTGGGAAGATGTTTAGCCATACATTCACTTGGTCAGCATTCTTTGCAATGCAAAATTGTTAACTTTTGGTTGCCTTGAATGGTAAATAACCATGTATCCATGGTCAGCCTTCACAAACTCAGCCTCATTATGTACATATATTCACTTGGGTCCTGCTTGCTGCAAAATTTAAAAAAATTCTAATTGCAAACAATGTATTTGTCAGTCAGTGTCTTCCATAGATTTTCTATCTAAGGATTGAATGTGACAATTGAATGCGACAATTTACTTCAAAAGGGCCAAAAAACGTGTTTCCTTTATTATGACTGTTCATGATAGAGTGCAATCGGCACATTTGGAACTTTATTATTTGGCATCTGTTGTGAAGGGAGTTGAAAATTCAGCGAAAACCACTCTGTTGGAGGATGTGAATATAGAAAAATATTCAGGGTCATGCATGTTTTTATTGATGAATTCAACTAATTACAAGAACACATATTTTGTTTTGTAAACAAGTAGGAAATTGCAATTGCTTGGTAGATTTTAATAGTGAGATTTATTTCATTTATAAGTTACTCTTTAGTTTTGTTTGTTTGAAATAGGTTCATACTTTTAGTATTTGTTGCTTTGAGCGGACGCCATGACTTTTATTTGCATGTCTATGAGTGTGTTTCCATTTATAAACCAACATGCTTCCTTTTCCTTATAAGGCTGTATTCCAGGTACAAGGTCAAATTGTTTCACTAAGGCATGACATTTTATGCCAACATAAAGAAAACTAATGATCTAGTTCCAAGTAATATGTCAAAGAGATGCATGATTTTGCAAAGTTCCAAGTTTTCTAAAGCATTTGAGCAGTTGCAATAGGTGTTTGTTGTATCAGATCACTCAGACTCAGTGGCTTGAATTTCTAAACATATGTTGTATAATACCTGCTGTCAAGTTCTATTCAAACAATATGGCAGGCTGACAAAGCAAACCATAATATTTTTCCGGTCAAACACATAAATCTCTATCGTGCATGTATCTCAGCACGTAAGTCCATTTAAGTGAACTTATTTTAACTTCACTTTCAACAATGCAAAGTTTATTTAGTGGGTGGATGTGTGGCAGCGTCCGATATTCAGCATCTGTCAACTTTTTACATCCAAGCTGCTTCTTCAAAATGGCCAGCCTGATTCCTTTAATATTTGGAATACAGGTCACTAGGGATGACCTTATTCAGACTTATTCAAATTGTGGTGAAATAGGCAAATTTGTATTTCTTAGGCAATTTTTGTCATTTTTTGTCAAAAATTTATTTCATCAAAGGTGCTTGTCTGACAGCTTTGATATTGGTATACAGGTTCATAGGGATTATCAATGTGTGAAATTTCAAAATTATGAAGAAATTTACAATTTTGTGTTTTTGGGTCAATTTTTGCCATTTTTGGTCAAAAAATTTGTTTCTCAAAAATTACCCTTCTGATAGCTTTGATGTTTGGTATACAAGTTCCTACAGATGAACTTAATGTGATATATTGAAATTACGATGAAATCTGCAATTTTGTATTTTAGGGGCAATTTTTGCCATTATTTGGTCAAAAAATTTGTTTCTCAAAAACCGCTCTTCTGATAGTGTTGATATTTGGTATACAGGTTCCTAGGGGTTATCTTAATATGATGTGTTGAAATTATGAAATCTGCAATTTCCTATCTTTGGGGCAATTTTTGCCCTTTTTTGGTTAAAAACTTTGTTTCTAAAAAAACTACTCGTCTAACAGCTTTGACTGACATGTTTTTAGGGATGATGATAATGTGATATGTTCAAATTATGATGAAATCTTCAATTGTGTATTTTTACAGCCATTTTGTCATTTTTTGTCAGGCCATCCTGAAATGAACTATCAAAAATTTCCATCTTCTTCATCAACACCAGTGTCACAAATAGTTATTATCTGCATAACATAGTAAAGCTGTATTGGCTGTTAGTTCGCTTGTTCAAATATTTTTTTCAAGTTTCTCAAAAGACAATGATAATCAATAATTAAAGATCTCAGTTAGTGACTGTATAGCCTGAAACTTGTCACACTGACTTTTAACTTCACTTGTTATTGTGAAATGTATTTTTGCTTATCACATTGATCTAATGATTGAAAAAAGACAGTGAACCTGTGTAAAGTACCAGTGAAACAAACGTATACAGATGCATTGAAATCTACAATTGATTTCACAGTATCTTAAAAAATTACATGGTTTTGAAAACAACAGCAGTAAGAAATAAATGATAAACCTAGTAAATCAGTGAGTGACACAGATTGTCTCTCACCTGAATCAGTCCCAAATGGCATTACCAAATACTCTGTATGTGAAACACTTTTAGTTGAGAAAACATCTTCTAACTTTCAGCTGTAATTGTTATTTAAAACAGCTACATTGTAGATGAAGTGTACTCAACTGTTCAGCTATAAATTGGTCCAGACAGAGTTGCTCCATGCTGGTTTACTGTGCAGTGAGTCAGTAACTTTTGAATGTGTGGTGATACCCAAGCTAATTGTTTAAATTGTACATATAATGTGTCTGTCTTATACATCGAGTTGTAACACTGAATTGAAATCAACTGTATTTGTAGCAGTAAGAAAATTAGTGTACAGATATGAGTATTGACAATGTAGCAATGAGTACTTTATGTTTCTTTATATTCTTCAGGCATGGCGTATGCATTATTGGCATCTGTGCCAGCTGTGTATGGGCTGTACCTCTCTTTCTTTGCACCTATCGTCTACGCATTTACCGGCTCTGCAAAGGAGATTGCTGTAGGTGAGTACACAAGCAAATGAATTAATATATATTACAATCGGTGTCAAATCACCTTTTATCAGATTACAGGTGATAAATTGTGTCTCTTATAGGAAAAGCAAACATCCAATACTATTCATCAACTTGAATGAATTTAAAAACTTTCAAATTATTAGGGTCCTTCTTTAGATATTGAAAGTTGTAGCTTTACCACAAATGCTGACAAGACCTTACAATTTTGATAAGATCTAATCAGTACAGAAGTTTTAATCAAGCAAAGTCACTGTAGAAAATTCCATTCCACACACTTCAGTGTTGTGATTTGCCCGAAATCAAGCACTCTGTAAAGTTTCTGTCAGTCCGTTACATTTTTCCAAGCACCAGCCTACGCCATCAGAGCTGACCTTCAGTGATGCTGCACACTGTCTTTACCTTGACTGTGGAAGCTATGTAAAAATAAATTTCACATACTACTGAACTCTTTCCATTATTATATGATATCAAAGTTGGATTGTGATAAATGGGGGAATTTTTAAATATTAGATCTGTAGTTCTGTTGCAGTTTCAATCTTGTCAGACATTATTTTCACCAAAAATTATGCCAACTGTCTTGCATTTATTCTGATGGCAGGAACATTTGCAATTATCAGCATGATGGTGAGTTCAGCAATTGAGAGAGCCGTACCTGAAGACCCCAGCGACAGTGGCTTTAGTGCATCTGATGTCACCAACGGAACAAACACCACAGGTATACCAGGAACCTCAGACAGAGAAGAAGAGTTGGTTGTAGCAGCGGTGTCACTGGCATTTCTGGTTGGATTAATCCAGGTATAAGCTAACTTTCCAACACTATGTATCTGTAAGGCTTATAAATTGTGTAGGGCTGCAACCTTTCACACCGTGCTTCCTTATGCAGAGATCCAACTTTGGCATAATGAGATTGCCGGGCTAAAACATGGTGGTCAAATGGTCAGAGGCCATTGGTCCTTCAATACCATGTATTCAATGCTGCTGACTTATTCATATCTAAATTCTAAATTTTTGATGTGTAGGTATTTTAAGTCTGTTTAGAAAGGCCAGTGGCTGTAAGTTTTGATGATTTTATGCTATTAGTTTTGTGTGTCAACAGCATGTTCTTGTTCTACTCCCCTATACACCAATCGTTCAGCTGGTCAACAACTGTCCGATAGGTGAAACGTGCTCCGTTATTGTTGGCATTCAAAATCTAGTCCAGACTAGAATTTACTTTTCAACAATAACAATGCAATCTATACATTTAAAGGCTGAGTTAACAAGCTAAATACTGCGAATATCAATATCCTTTGGGGAGTAGGACAACAAATTGTAACTGACATTAAAAATAATGAAAAAATCACCAAGAGTTACAGGTGCAATCCATTTACTATTAAAGCTCTCCAACATCATATGAAAACAATTATCACCTCCCACATGTACCGTATGTATCTCTCATCTTTGTCCCCTTGTGTGGAAATTTGACTGTATATTTAAACAGGGGCTAGTTAACAGCTTCATAATACCCTTCAATACCCATAAATAGGTGTAAAAACCTCGTCTTAGCCACTTTATGATTGAATAATGATTTGATGATGAGATAAATTGCTGTCATATTATCACCCAATGTAAAGTCATTCAACAACTCTGAGTATCTTAGCAAAATATCCATACAGTCGATTATAAGGTTTAAAATGCTGATCATTCACTTGAATATGTGGACAGTAAACCATCTAGAAAACAAACATCAGATTATTCATTTTGTCATCAGACGTACTCTAACCCTTGTGCCATAGATAAAGCACAGATTGCTATCACATATGTCAGTGTGTACATTTGCTATATATGTGTATGGGTAACTTTATAATCAAATACAATCTGACAGTTACTAATTTTGCAACATACACTCTGAACAGTTCAGAGTATTTATGAGGGTAAAGTGCCAAAGGAAAGAATCTTTCTCAAGGTTTACAAGACTGAAAATTGGCAAAAAAGCAATCAAATTCTTGATGTGAAGCCATACTTTTATACGTATTCACAGTTGGTAGTTAAAAAACTTGTAAAGATTCCGGACATAAATTACTCGATCTCTAGCACATTCAAATCTGGGTTTATGTTGTAGCTGACTTTGTTATATGCCAAGGTGACACCCTGATAAAGTAGATCATCAAGCAAATTTCACAAAAAGGCCTAGGAGATCAATAATGATGGGACACTGATTTAAAAGAGGGAATTTTGCATGGAAATTAACTGGACATGCATAATTTTAATGAGCTGTGTACAAGACCCGGGGATATGAAATTTATTAATAACTGTTTTATGTTTGTAAATTTCAAATCCAACACGTGCACATCAAACATGCGTAGACTGATCTATTGGTGAATTATGTGGTTACCTCTGTTCATTCAGGCACGGCCATTACAGCCCTGCAAAGCTCCACCCAACCTCCTCTGCAACTAAAATGAAACGTTTAATATATAATTTAAAACTTTTATTCAAGTACATGTCTTTCTAATACCTTGATTATCCGAGTGTTACGGTAAAGGAGATTCATATATTAAAGCTGTATATCTGTCTCGTCTGCTAAAATAATGTGAAGACACTCTAAAATCAAATAGGCCCCCAGTTTTTATCTGTGTCACTTTTGAATTTGAAAAATAATCATGATACTGAAGTCAAAGGTTGATGTCTGTCCACAAGATGATAACATTTTTGCAGTTTGGATTCTCATTACTTGATTTAGGATAGAAAAAGTTACATTTATTTATTTGTTTGTTTGTTTGTTATTTAATTTTGTTTGTTTTTTTCTGTTATTTTATTCAGGAATATTATCTAAATCCCTAACAACACGTGACAATTAATATGAGAGCACAGGCAAACTCAATCATGCAATCAACACAGAAAACGAGAAAAAGAAAGTGAAACATAAAATAAAACATAAAATGAAACATCCTTGCACAAAAGTTCAAAAGAGCAATTGCATTTATAAAAAATAAATTGACTTCCTGTGAGATCGGTGAAATTTAATAAATTGAATTGAATTGAAATCTTTAACCAAATGGCAGAAACTCTGCTTCTGTACATGACATGATAAAACTTCATAGACATACATTTGCATTATCGTCAGTTATACACGTCATGTCCCCGGGTCATGTCGGGTCTTCTTAAGGCCGGACCTGTCTGCAGGTCAACCTCTGATACAAAAAACCTGTTGGCGCTGTAAATATTAACAGTACAGCAGTTACTTCCATATGTATGTAGATCCAACAGGAAGAACAGGTTCGTGACTTGGTAAAAGTATATTGTACGGGCAATGGTTTGAAAGGATGGTTAGCATCTAAATATAAGCCATTTTGATATTAATTGACATATTTAGATGCCATATCTTTACATCATCTCATCGCCATGAGAATTTGAAAGGACAATTTCCAGGCCACTGTATGTAAACTGCTGTGTATCAAAGACCGTGAGAGATGCTAGCACTGTTATCAACAAAAAAGTTTGAAGTTGCCCTTTATCAACCAAAATAGACTATGAAACGTTTGGTAACTTGAATAGAGACAGAGTGGTCTGTGTGAAGGATACAGTGTTATGACACTGAGTGAATCAATAACATTTTAATTGTGTAATTTTAGCAAGTGTCACAGATAAGCCTTGCCACCGTACTTTTCGGTGAAGATAATGTAATGGCCACCTCAGCTGCCTGGAGCATCAGTTAAAGATGTACTCTGTAGGACAGTACATTAACCGACATATTTCTACAGACACTGCAGTCTGACCCACATCACAAGCAAAATCGATGTCCAAATGTTGCATGATTGAGCTCTTTCAGACTTTTCTTTGGAAAATAAACAAATTAAGCTTCATTTAAATACAATACCAGCGATAACACTGATGGTATATTTTTAAAAATTCATGGATCGCAACAGCGATTGCTCTCAGGTATTCCAAATGAGAGCACATGTTCTCTAATCATCACCATGGAAAAATAATAAATGATATTGAAAAGAGTTGTAAATGGTTTTTTGAGAACGCAAATGGTGACCAGAGGTCATATTACATGGGTGTACACAATAATATTATGTCAATAGAATGTAAATCAGAAAAATGTAGCATGAAACTGAAAGCTACTGCCAGTAAATATGGTTTAAAAGATTATGGAGGAACTAAAATAATGAATAAACTTATTGAAGCAGTCTCAATTGTGCTATAACAACTGGACTTTTATCTTTCTGCTTTTCCCTTCATGGTTGAAACATGTCTGGTACTTATGATAAACTCCAGATGGAATATGGTGGTTAAGTCTATGGTTAGAGGAAGACTTGTAGATGCAGACCTTTTACAAATTAGTGAACGTCTTTTATCAAGTGTTTCAGTGTTGAGTAACTCAGAGCATGGCTCCAAGAATAGAAGGGGGAAATCATGATTCTGAGTGCTCTATGATTTTGGATATTCTCCAATGCTGAAGTGAGTTTAGCTGTCAACATCAAAACTGGCAAAATGTGGATCTATAGCTCTTGTGCTCTGTGGTACGCCAACTTTGATTTATTGTGAAGATGAACATGAATCTCTCAAAACAAACCACTGTTTGATGTTGGTTTATTTAGGAAATGAGCAGCCCATTGGAAAAGATTTAGGTGAACACAAATCTTAGATAGCTTACATCAAAATTGTATTACCTGTGGTCAGTTTTATAAAAAGACCAACTGAAAACCAGGGAGTAAACTCTGATCACAGTCCAAGGTTTTCTAATTGTTCAATCCAGATCTGAACCATGTCTTCCTGTCTAATGTCAAAGATGACCATACTGCTTTCCATCGATCTTTCATTTTACTTCTAGCTTTATCCATTTATCTACCAGTTATTCCATTAGCATAGTGAAATAATAATATTTAGTGGCAACATTTGTAGTAAACCATTGAACAGTACTGGGTTATTCACTTTTGATAGGGGAACAAAGTTTGCCTCCTTAAGGCAGAACAGTCCTCTGGGAAAGATATTCAGCTCTCAAATCATATCAATACTTTTTTGGTCTACCCCTTATGGGAGGCTCGTACCATTTTAAAGCGGTTGGTGTAGGGAAAATTTTCATCATGTTAGTTTTCAAAATCAAAAATTTTATGTTTCCCAATTTTGAATTTCAGGTATAAAGAAATCTTAATAGGTAATTCGTCACTCTAGTACTAAATTTTGCACAGAGAGTGGACACCTCTCATGTTTATTCTTGATTTGGTAAGATTTGGTTAAAAGTTTCATTGAGGAAAAATGAGCAAAAGTTTTAAGTCTTCACTTTCATGCCGCATTCTAGAGATGTCCAACAGAGCGATGGAAAATTCCTCCACAAATTCCTTCAGGATTGCATTTTGTATGTCTTGTCTGGACCATCTTTTGGATTTTGACTTCAACAGTTTAGCAAAGCCATTAGAGGTGTCAGATATTGAATATAGTAGCCTTCCAATGAATGTATCTTGATATTGCACTGTAATGGTGAAAATTTATTATTCTGTATTCTGATAAAAAGATTGTAATTGGCTTGGCTATTTCTTAGGGGACACTTTCCCCGAAATCTAAGTATAACATATCTCATACCTTTTTGTTTTGTTCAGTCAGATTGTTCACCATTTTCCGACATTGTCTGCTGTTACTTGCTTTGCGGGTTCTTACTTTCGCCTTGTAATATGGCTTTCAGGTTGAATCAATGGCTCTTTTCACTTTGTTTCTTCAGTATCGGTACAGATGTTGTTTCCCGTTTGTGTGTGCCTTCTGTCTGTGTTTTATCATGGATTTGATAACTGCTGAGACAAAAGCTTTATCAGTTTGATGAACTTTGATTACCTTCCCTTGGTAAAAACTACAGTGCTGTCTTTGTTTTCATAAATTTGTTGGGTTTGTTTTCCACATTTAAAACAAATTTAATGATTATGTACACAGTGATTGATACACACAGGTATGCAGGAGATTTCAGCACAGTGCGCAACACACAGAAAAGGCTGCTAAGCAATCGAGTCTTGTCTCCGCAGGGTCTGTGGTAGCAGTTGTACCCAAAATCATATGTACTGACTCAGAGTGGCTTAGTGCTTGTAAATTTTATCAACAAATGTGTTTCTTGCATATTCAAGGTTGTTGTCAGCAGTTTAAGTATCCACAAAAAGAAAAGCAGATATTAAATTGTGCTCGCAACATCAAATCAGCTCTGAAATGGAAATTCAAAGCTGGGAACCAAACATCCTAAAGAAGGGGAATATGTTACCTGGTTATCTGCCAGGGGATGACAGTTGAAGTAAAGCAGAGTTAAACGCCATAAAGTGACAACATTGGCAAAGAACATGCAAATGTTCCAATACAGCAGTCCTAAAAACACAATTCAAAACACTGCTGTTTAATTACATGTTAATTTTTTATCATTCAATTTTTTCTAACCCCCAATTTTCCATGTCATCTAAATGCCATTTATTTTGACATTAACCTTCTATGCTAGTTGAGGGCCAATTTTACCTTTGGTAACTGTCATTATTTTACAATAGCCTCTGTCATCCATTAATATCTGCATATAGTGATGCATACTTTAGGCATACTTTACACATTGCGATAATATTATATTGTGTTTTTCAATGATTTCAGCTCTTGATGGGTATTCTGCGTTTGGGTTGGGTTACTATCTACCTGTCGGATCCCTTTATCAGGGGCTACACCACTGGTGCTGCCATTCACGTCTTCACCAGTCAGCTTGATGACTTGCTAGGCATAGATATTCCAAGTTACAGTGGGGCATTCAAATTGATCTATGTAAGTATATCAGTCGTAGTCTATTTTTAGTCCTAGTGGACAATGTCCTGAGAACTAATGCATTTGGCTCGGTCTGTCCGTCCATCTGCAGTTGTTACTGAGACATGCTGACGATTTTGTTAAAACTCAGTACAAGGACAATTTATCATCGGGTACATATATACAGGTCGATTCATTTTGTGATACGTACAATCCGATATGGCCACCAAGCGACTGTTAAGTTACGATTTTTTCACATCCAATAAACGTGCTTAGAATAAATTTCATTCAAACTTGGTACCATAACGTAAAAATGCGTATAATTTGTGCCAAAATACAAGCTAAATGTGGTCACCAGGTGGCAGTTTTGGTACACTTTTCTCGCATGTCACTTTGTTTTTTGCGTAATGATCAATATACATTGGTGTTGCAGCCTCGTACAGACCATATGGCCTCCAGGTCACTACTGTGCTATGCACTGTTCAAGTACCTGTAAGTCATCAGCAACAAGAAGCAACACCTCCCAAAAATTGTTGATCTAGGGGCCGGACTAAAATATGTCATTCGGCCCACAGTGACTTTTTGTCATTCGAGAAGAAAGTATTTTACATCCATTGTTTCTCATACCTATATATTTTACAAACTTTATTTCAACTTTCAGGAGTATCGTGACATCATATTGAATCTCAAATATGCAAACTATGTCACAGTTTTGCTGTCCATAAGCTGCATCACAGTTCTGATTATCATCAAAATGCTTGAAAGCAGATTTTCAAAACAGCTACGAGGATATCCACTTGGGGCAGAGTTAATAGTGGTAAGGAGGATACAAATAAAGTATGCATGTCAGAAGTGTATCAAATGCAGCATGCCATTTAGCAGTAGACATTTATATGAACTTTGAGTAAATTCAGAAGTTTCTGGAAACTTCTGTGCAGCAGCCCAATATACATGTTTCATATAAAATTTCTTTGTATTAGAGAGCAGTACACTCTGCAGTTATATAGTGATGATTATAATCACACCTTGCATTACTCAGTAGCATTGTCCAAACTGAAAACAGTTGATAATCTGCAACTGTATTATAATCACCAGGCATAAATCAGACTTGATAGTATCTTTTATTTGTTGTTTTTCAACAGATGTCAAACTAAGGGCAGTTTGATAGTGCTGACGCATGTTAATCTTCTTTGGATAGTATAGGTTAGGAGTGTATAGAAATTTAACGTGTGTGTGATTGAAATCAGACAGGGAAATATCATATGCCCCTATATATTCCCAGATGTAGGGAAGCTACAAAGTGTATTAAAACGATATCACTGTATCTGATTTCAATCAGGCTTGAAAATCATGCGCATTAGTGTCATCCCATAGTTGCCACTATGGGAACACCCTTGATCTACTCTTGTTATGCAGGCTATATGTAAAGTATGATTTAGGGTACTGATAGTTCTGTGAACAATATCAGAAATCTTTGTACATACCAGGCAACAAAATTCTATCTACACAAATATGATCTGTACACATGTTATTGTACCTGAAGTCTCAATTTTACTAGTATATAGCATAAAATGGTGACATACAAGCTCATTTTAGAAATAAGGGTATCTTCCAAGATGAAATAGCCATTTTGGTGTAATGTTGGTAAGAAATTGTGCATACTTTACTGACTTTTGCCAGGTGATATTAGGGGCGCTAACATCCTACCTCATAGGCCTGGAAGATTATGGTGTGGACATTATTGGTGACATCCCAACAGGGTAAGTAAAACAGTTGTCTCAATCGACATGTAAAACCAAATGTGCACTATAGTTACAGCAGTTTAAGAATTGCCTTTCTTCAACCTTTTTGAAAGCAGAATCATGAATTTCCTTTCGAAAGATTTATAGGCATCATCAAATTTTGTTTCCATATGCCAGACTGACTTCATTGCAAATTATGGAAATGACAAAATGTTGGGCAGAATTTCCTCATCTCATAATAATGTTGTACACTGGCAGGTTACCAGCTCCAAAGCCACCAACAACGACGTATATGGCTTCTCTACTCACAGATGCCTTGGCCATTGCAATCGTAATATTTGCCATATCGGTGTCGATGGCATCACTCTTTGGACAGAAAAACAACTACAAAGTGGATGCCAACCAGGTCAGTGTAAACACATGCCTTCATCGTCAAAAAGAAATGTGTATTTTTTTCAGTTCACCTGACAGGTATAATCATGCATTACAATCATAGAATATAATGTCTAGAGGTGTGGTTTTCCATACAGAGATTGAGATTTTGCCTAAGCATAAACAAGCATGATTTAATGTTGTGACTAGATGATAAAATATTAACAGAAGTCCAGAACCAGTATTAACTTTTGCAATCAAGTCAGACAGCCTAGGTCACTTGATTTTGAAGTAAATGGTAAATGATATGATATCCAGGGCACTGGTGGATTTTGGAAAGAAGACATTGACGCAGGCCAAATGTTGGGAAAAAAAGAAATATTTGTCGCTGCAGTGCAGTAGATTTGCTTCAAAATGACATGACAAACAAGCGTCCTAGCAGCCAATATAGCTCCGCTGCGTTATGTAAAGAACAACTTTTTTTGACACATGTGTAGATGAAGAAGGTGGAAATCTTTGATAGCTCATTTCAGTGGCCAGACAAAAAATGGCACAAATAGCTGCAAAAATACACAATTGAAGATTTCATCATAATTTGAACACATCACATTAAGATCATCTCTAAGAACATGTCAACCAGAGCTATCTGACGAGTAGTTTTTTTGAGAATCAAATTTTCTGACCAAAAATGGCAAAAATTGCCCCACAGAAAATAGAATTATAGATTTCCTCATAATTTTAATAAATCATATTTAGTTCATCTGTAGGAGCCTGTATACCAAATTTCAAAGCTATCAAACAAGTAGTTTTGGAGAAAGACATTTTTTGACCAAAAATGGGAAAAATTGCTCAAAAAATACTAAAATGCAGATTTTATCATAATTTCAATATATCACATCAAGTTTATCTTTAGGAGCCTGTAAACCACATTTCAAAGCTATCAGACGAGTAGTTTTGGAGAAACATATTTTTTTACCAAAATTGGCAAAAATTGGCCCAAAAATACAAAATTGCAGATTTCACCATAATTTCAATATATCACATTTAGTTTATCTGTAGGAGCCTGTATTTCAAATTAAAAAGTTATCAGATGAGCAATTTTGCAGAAACAAATTTTTTGACCAAAAATGACAAAAATAGCCCCAAAAATACAAAATTGCAGATTTCATCATAATTTCAATATGTCACACTTAGTTTATCTGTAGGAATCTGTATACCAAATTTCAAAGATACAAACACATTCTTTGACCAAAAATGGCAAAAATTGCCCCAAAATTACAAAAAGTGTAGATTTTATCGTAATTTGAATGTATCACATTTTGCTCATACCTATAAACCTGGATACCAAATATCAAAGCTGTCAGACAAGCGGTTTTGATGAAAAAAAATTTTGACCAAAAATGACAAAAATTGCCTTTTAAATACAAATCTAAATATTTCTGCACAAATTGAATAAATCTGAAATAGATCATCCCTAGGGACCTATGTACCAAATATCAAAGCTATCTGACCTGTAGTTTTGAAGAAGAAGATTTTTAAAAATTTTTTGACCAAAAATGACAAAAATTGCGTTAAAGCTACAAATATGCAAATTTCACCACGATTTGAACAAATCTGACTGAAGTCACCCTAAGTAAACTGCATATCAAATTTCAAAGCAATTGGACATGCCGTTTCAGAGATTTTTTTACCAAAAACAGCAAAAAATGCCCCAAAAATACAAATATGCAAATTTCACCACAATTTGAACAAACTTGAGTGAGGTCACCCCAAGTGAACTGCATATCAGATTTCAAAGTAATTGGACTTGTGGTTTCAGAGAAGAAGGCAATTGTTGACGGATGGACGACGATGACGACGGACGACGACGGAAAATCAGCTGACAGCAGAGCTAAATATTGCTATATTAACCCTTTCATACCTTGATTTGGCCCAAAACCAATGGTATCAATAGTGATTGTGGACCTGTTTACGGGGGATAGGGGTGAACAGGTTAATTTTAAAAACATAGCTAGCTGTTAGAGCTATTTTCTCAAGCTGGGACTGTCCAATCATCCTCAATATCTAATGTTCACTCACAATGCCAACCATGTACCAGGGTACATTTGACCTCTGTTGTTTACCATGTACCAATCGGAAAACTCGAAATTTTCATGGTGGAATTTTGCAACTTTGAATAAAGCAATATAAAAATACAGATTTAAAATGAACTGACATGACAGCGTGTTTATGAAATATCACAATAAAGCATTCTTATAAAGCATTCTTAACTTTTACGTTTCACTGATTTATTAAAATTATATGTACAGTATTGTTGTTCAGAAAATTAATTTTCCTTGAAGCAAGACAACATTTTCACAGATTGTGTTAAACATTATTAAAGTTAGATGTACAGTGGATGGACTGGTTGACATTTCTATGATATATTAAAGTTTTCTCATAAATGAAACATGTTATATATACATGTATGGACTACAGAACCCCAATCTCCTTATCCCAGCATATTTGTGTAACACTAACATTGCTGTTTAAGGTACAGTGTCATTGACACTACCCTCGTGTTTGAAATCTTTGATTTTCTAATTGAACTAAACAATAAGTAGTAAACTAGTTCGCTAGCATGGCTAAGTTCCTGACTGAGAATCTGCTTATTCAATATGCATATTTGGCATTATTTGACATTCCCTTCAAGAGTTAGTATGAATCTGTCTTTTTTATTGGGCTTTCTTTATTTATCGATCATATTTACATCGAGTATTTTACTGCACTACTTCTGCACTGATTTTCAGGGAGAAAAGTATATTTTTCTCAGTGCAAAGTGTTAGATTGTTAATAATAAATACGGCAAAAATAAGATGGGGTAATGTAGGAAGTATGAAAATATACTATGCTGTCTTGTATTGTTTAATATGTCGAATGCTATTTCAACTACAGTGGCCATATACATGTTCTAACTACATATTTTATCCTTTGCTGTTTCAGGAATTGGTTGCCTATGGATGTACAAATACAATCACTTCTTTCTTTTCATGCTATCCATCTAGTTGTTCTATGTCCCGTAGTCTGGTACAGGAAAACAGTGGTGGGACTTCGCAGGTACGGTATGACAGTTACAGCTGTGATATAATTGTGTACGTTATGCCTACATTATTAGTTGTCCGTATGTATCATTCAGTCTGTATTCTAGCATCCTGAGATGAGCCAAGTTCTCCTCAATCATTGTTTCCATGTCACATTATAGCTCCCGACATCCAAATAAAAACTGAAGGTGAATGATCTAGAAGAATGTAGTATTCACAAATGATATATCTTATTTCTGAATTTCAGTGCAACTTATGATCCATATACACATCAAGTATATATCTTTCCCCCTTTTATTGGCGCCTTAGGGGGGCCCATGCCATTGTCAGGCCATGTATTGCCAAATATGTGAGTGTGGGTGTACGGTATGCATCGTTTGTGTGTGAGAAACTTTGGTTGCACTCTGGGTTGCCATATCATACAAAATTTTATACACATGTGTTGTTTCCTTATAGATTTGAGAAAAAATATTCAACATTAATGGAAACAAAATTTATATACATATGTAGCATAGTAAACATTGATGTTGTGAAACTGAAGACAGAACAGTGCCCTCTGTAGTTCAACATGAACTTTTTGATCTGTGGCTGTACTTTAAAAATACTGATAACAAGAGGGAACGTTGAGAGTGAAGGAAGTTGCATGTGAATACAGATCTGAACTAAATGAATGAAACAAGATGGTCAGAAAAAACTGATGCAACAAATTCACCTTTATGCCTACTCATTTCGTGCTCAAAAAAAGATGGTAGCTCTTGTATATTAACATCTTTGTCATATATGACAGACAACTTGATCATTCTCAGTCAACACATAAAATTCAGTTACATTAGTTCAGACATATCAAATTTGGGCTGTGGCCACGGCATGGTATTTTTTGTTTCATTGATCTCTAAGAAATGTGTATTGTTATTTTTCAAATAGATCGCAGGGCTTGTAAATAGTGCATTGATGTTGGTGGTTCTGCTATTTTTGGCTCCACTCTTTGAACCTCTGCCAAAGGTAAGATTACATTTTGCTACAAACAAAGCTAGATATTTCACTTTACAGGCTTGTATATAAAGTACTTTCAAGGTTTGATGTTGCTTCAAATTACAGAAGGAAGTAATAAGATGATGAAAACTCACAAACGATTGAAACCTTTACAAGTTATTCATTGAATTTTGCAATGTTGTGTATTTGATTCTCAATCAAGCCTCTGTCTTGCAAGTTTTGTACATGAAAGCAAATCTTATTAAATATCCATCATCTGCAATGTTCGATTTTCAATTATTTTTGTTCCGTACTGATGTGTAGATTTTAAAAGTATGACAGCTGAAAAATAGGTCAGATCAATAAAAAGTCAAAACTTTTCTATCTTGTACAGTGTTTAACTGTTAAGTTTCCAATGCATAGCAAATTTTTACTTCAGTTTTCATGAAAGGAAATCTTATCTCCTGTCCAGTCTGAAACCAATACGTGTATCTAACATATGAGGGTGATATTTTCCTTTTTTCTAATAAACAACATGATACAATGGTTTAAGTACAAACAAGACATCAAAAAAGACAGCTGAATTCAGGATATTATAACTAGAGGTGATTGACTCTCGTAAATACACCACTCCAGAGCACTTCAAACAATGTTAAAATTTGAAGAGGAAATTGAAAGCTGCTCACAACTGCCTTTCTACCATTAAAGCTTGAAAATTTTCCTGCTGCCTTCATGAAGTGGTTTATATCACTGCCCTGAGAAATGCTATTTGTTAAATTTCCTTTGTGATGCATATATTTACTGTTACAGTAATAAATTCAACATTTTGCCAATATTTTGTTTCAAACATTTACTTCATTCACACTACAGAATTTAGGTCGCCTCCGAGTGAGGCAGCCCAGGTTTTTGAAAAAACCAATGTGCTGTGTTATGTCCAGTCTGAGGGTAGGGGTTCAGAGCTGACATAAATTTTAGAACAGGCACATATTGTGTGTGTTTATGGTTTAGGCTGGCCCTGGGCACTGTTGACACCCTAACAGTCTGTTGGCTGAGATTGAGGTTGATAAGTGACTTGAGAAGTTGGAGATTCAAAAACAGTGTGAATACAGACCAAACCTTTTTCTATTTCATTGATATATTTTCACTATTCTGTATTGCAGGCTGTCTTGGCGTCTGTTATTGTGGTTGCTTTGAAAGGAATGTTCCGACAGTTTTCGGATCTTCCAAAGCTATGGAAATATGATATCATAGATTTTGTAAGTATCAAAAACTTTTGTTTTTTCTTTTTAATCTCCTCCTTTTCAAAAGTAAAGTATCATTAGTGTCTATCTTTTGAAAGGAGACTTGACCCATTGTGAGTAAAATACTGTTAGTACACCTGCAAAATACTTAGCCTATTGTTTACGAAAAGAAAGTACCACTGATAAATGCAAAATAAGTATTAGAGGTACTGTGTGAGAAACATTGTCCAAGACCTAATAAAATGATGGATCTGTTATCACAAAGTTTTAAATTTGACTCTGGTAGAAGATTATTCATTGGTACTGACTTCTACAGAGTATGAAAACACTGTAGTTACTGATTGTAAATATATCTGTATTGGTTTAATTGTAATTGATACTTTTTGCTAAGCTACAGGATAAGTTAATTTTCAACCAAATCTCTAAATGCTTTTGGTGCTATCTTTTAAGATGACATCACAGTCAAAGTTCTGCCCCATGCAAATCTGCCATCTTTGCTAAAATTTTAATATTAACAGCACTATGCATGTCCGGCAGTAGTTTTGGCTTTGCAGAGCCATGGACTAAAGTAAAATTCACAGGGTAGTGTGATTCATTCTGGTCTACCTAGACATCTCATGCTTCAGTTGGGCCAATGCATATTTAGTAAAGTTGTATACATGTGTGTGTAATATCTGTTGAGTTAAAACACTGACTTTGTATTTGCACGTTATCATCTTGGATTTATTTTCCAGTAAATTCAGTTCTCCTGTGCAATGATGGCGGCATGGCTTTACCTAATGCAAGCGTACAATTGCTTGTCAGATGTTGACATAAAGCATGCAACGCATGATGGTAATTTTGAATTTGTAGAGGGTAAAATGCACAGTCAGATTCTAACTTGAGTATGCCTATAAGAATACACTTAGTCCTTTCATTGAGTTTGCCTCTGGCACCGATATGTGGACTCTCAAACCTTTACCACAATACCTTTTTGGTCTTAATGCTCACTTTGAAGCTCATAGAGGAACTACCGGTAATTAAGTTTAAATTTCACTGACTTATATTTGTGAAAATCAAAAATTTAATTTTTTCCCATAGAGTTAACACAGGGAAAGCACCCACTTTGTCGGTAAATATTGGGTAACTTGTTTCTCCAGGACTATATTTTACACGTTGACCCCTGACTTAATTCTTGATTTCAAAAGAGAATGATTTAAAGTTGCTAAAGTTAAAGTCTTTCAATTTTGAGGGGCATACTGCCTGAATTTAAAATCAATTACTTTTTTGATTTCAGAATGTTTGGTGGGTGACTTGCCTTGGAGTGTTTCTTTTTGACGTTGATATCGGCCTACTGATCGGTGTCAGCTTTTCAATCTTCGTCGTGGTATGGAGGACCCAGGAACCATACTGCTGCCTGCTTGGTCGAATACCAGGAACTGATATCTACAAAGATATTACCTATGTTCCTTCAGTAAGTTAAATTACATAAACATTCCTAGAAGTTTAGTGTTATGGACTGACTGATTGACATACAAAACAAAAACACCAAAAATTATCATCAAAAGTCACAACTACACTGGGCGTTTATTGGTTCTAGGTGACCATTGTATGACATGTCAAAGATCAGGCTTTGTGTATATTTTCCTGTTGGGTTTCCTTACTCTATTCAGGCCTTCTGTCAATAATAGCGCACTATCTTTTGCCTCTTCTTTCCTAGGCTAAAGAAATTCCTGGGATCAAGATATTCCGTATGATGTCTTCCCTGTACTATGCAAATGTAGATCATTTCAAGAAATCCCTCCACAAACTGACCAAAGTCAATCCGAGGAAAATACTGCAGGCTAGAGCCGAGAGGGAACTCCAGAAAGAAATGGAAGAGAAAAAGAGAAGGAAAGAGATGAAAAAACAAGGAATTGATGAGAGTACAAATCAGGAACCTGAGCAGGTAACAAAACATGGATGGAGGATGTTAAAAAAGTGAAGTGCATATATCATGAAGGAAATTCAAAATATGTATTTCTGATGACAAATGATTACTAGTACTTTATAAGTCATTGAATAAAGATAAGTTGAAAAATGGTGACAACAGAGATGCTTAAGTGATTCAACAGAATTGAAAAGTCTATGAAGGTGAAATGTGTAAAAGGGGAAATACTTTTGTATTGACAATATTTCATAATGTTTTGCTGGAGTTCATCATGTGATGTTTGTTTATTGAAAGTCTAAAATTTTATGATTTCAACACTAGGGGGCAGCGCCTCAAAAGTGAAAGACCTTAACTTTTGCTCAAACTTTCCTTAAAGAATCTTTCAACTGTTCTCTTTCAAAATCAGGAATAAAAATCGGGGGTCAACATGCAAATTTTGGTACTAGACAAACAAATTACCCAAGATTTACCGATATTTGAAATTCAAAATGGCCACTTTCCCTGTGTTAACTCCATGTAGAAAAAATAAGATTTTAGATTTTCGAAAAACTAAGCCAATGAAAAGTTTTAGTACACCAAGAGCTTGAAAATGAACCCCCACAAGTGGTATATCAGCCTGAATATCTGTCCCCGAGGCACGTTCTACCTTAAATATACATTTCCTGTACTGTGCTTCTCTCATGCAAAATTTGCACAACAAGCCCTGATTTTTATTCTCGATCGTGTAGAATTCATTACAGTAGCTTTGAGCAGAGTATCAGTAGGGATCACAGTAAAACTGGTGTTCATAGTTCACATTATGTTTAAGCTTTGCCCCTCCATAGCCCAGACTGTAATACTAGTATACAGCAAAACAACAAAACACGTACTGTATAGAGGCAAAAAACTGACTGTTAGCTGTGACCAATATTCCTTGTTTGCAAAGGTCATTTATTTTTTATTTCAGTCCCAGGCCAGCAGTTCCAACACAACGGCAAGTAGAAAAAATTCAGTGAAGCTTCGTACGCCAGTGG
This sequence comes from Ptychodera flava, assembly GCF_041260155.1. Classification (NCBI taxonomy): domain Eukaryota; kingdom Metazoa; phylum Hemichordata; class Enteropneusta; family Ptychoderidae; genus Ptychodera; species Ptychodera flava. The sequence goes on along the minus strand of NC_091933.1, from coordinate 28,420,522 downwards.
CTCTAGTGGTCAGCGATGACTGGATGCATGATCACACGTACACTGAAACTGCAGAAGAAACTGACGATGACAATAAAGAAGCTGACCAACTCAGTAATCACACTCGACGAACAAACTCTCAGTCTGAGACTGAAACTTTCGGTAATCATTACAATAGGGATGCATATGATAGTGATGATGATGAAGACGACGATCACATTGGTCAAAAGATTGAAGAAGGAGAATTGGGTGGCATCCATACTATCATTCTGGACTGTGGTACTTTTAACTTTGTGGATTCTAGTGGTGTGAGTGGATTGATTCAGATATTTAATGCTTACAGGAAAGTTGGCGTCAAGATACTCATGGCTCAGGCAAAAAGTAAGCAAACTTTTATTCATTTTCATGGTCAGGATGGAAACACAATCAGTCAACAGTGGACTCCAGACAAGCTTGGTTCCAGGCTTTGATCCTGTCTATTCTTGTCTTTTGCAAGTTCCATCATAGTTCTATAATGAGTTTCAATTTTTCTGAGGTTTCTGAGGAAGAACATAGCATTTGCACCACATTTGTCAGAACTGTATGGTGTATCTTTGTTGATCATCAGGATGTCATCCATGCCCCAATGTCAGTTTTACCAATAAGCCTTCTCAAAACTAGTGCTCATTTTTGGGGGGTTTTCGCAATGCTGCTCAGAGATTCAAGATGTAATCACTTACTAATTTGTGTATCTCTTCATACTGAAATGCTTCATTCATTCCTTCCCATCAAAGTTTATACCTGAGATATGAATGTACGTACTAGTTTGTGCAAACTTAAGGCAGATCATTTGGCATGTTAATTTACCAACTATAATTTCAATCAATCAATCAATCAATCAACACTTTATGCTGGTAAATATAACATATCAGAAATACAGTAACACTTGTTTTTGGTTTGAAGGGTAATGGGAGACAGAAAAATGGCAAAAGCTTGTCAAGTCTGTTTCCCTGCACCATGAACAAAAAAGAAAACGTTTTACATCAGTAATCAGTGTGTACATGTTACATATTCTTTAAATATCACCATCATGACATCATAGAATCACATGCTATCCTCTTGATCATATTTGCTCAGCATACCAAGACATAATACAATTTTCAGCTTCCTAACAGAATCTCTCTCTCTCTCTCTCTCTCTCTCTCTCTCAATTATTTCTTCTCTTTACGTTCTTTCACTTTAGGGCGTGTTCGAGATACAATCTCAAAGTCTGGATTCTACTCTCAAGTTAACCTGAAAGGGCAGAGTTGTTTATTTGTCACTATCCATGATGCTGTTCTCTATGCAGTCCAGGAAAGTGATCTCAATGAGGTAAAAGAATCATTTGGTGTTAAACTTTGACATCACATTTATGGACTCAGAACAATGATTATCGATACCTACCTAATCAATGTTCAACAATTTATCATCCTCTCTAAAATTTCCACAGGTACTTGTGGATGTCACTGATGGCAGAACTCGTACACACATCCATACTGTTGTAGAGGAACAAGAACAAGGAGCGTCTGCAGACGTGAGTGGAATACAGTCTGACAAAATTGAACTAGACACTGCACTCTAGGTACACTGCAGATTGATCTCTCGCCATGTCTTCAGTATCAGTACTTTGCCGTGTCACACAGATGTTTGTATACCTTTTTCCTGTCAGTATTAAGAAAGGTTGCCGAAGAGTGCATATGATGCCGTGAAGATGCTTTTGAAAGTATCAAGATTTACCCAGAAATTTTTTCAGTGTACATACCAATGTGAAAACTCAGTCTCATCTTGTCATTGTCATTGTACCTCAAAACCTGATGCAATTACAGTACTGTGCTGTTGCCACAGAAAGTTATAGCATCAAAATTTAATTCCTCAATAGGTTTCCTTGATTCATTTACAGTGTAGTCATTGCATCGATATTTTGAAAAATGATATATTGACACCATTTTTGTTTGTCAGTGTTTTCTAGCACATACTTCTACAGTACCAAGTACGTTTTTGTTGAAGGACAGACAATTCTGTAAACAAAACAGAAAGCTTTTCAGTGAATGTTGTAGTTTAGTTAGTGACCACACAATATTTTCCACTTCCAACTAATTTTTTTATCGAATAGATTGCAAGTATTCAGTAAACCGTAAACTTTTGCAAACCTTTGTGTTTTCTTTCCTGGTCAGATCTGTCCCGTAGCCATGTGTCATTTTGACCAGACCTTCACAAAAGTTTGGTGACTAAATGTATTTTAAGCTGGCACCCAGCATCTCTAACAACGAATTTTGTCAAACAGATGTTTTAGTAGCTTATGTTTACACTTTTGACATGTAACACCGTCTAGTGTGCTTTAGTATGAGATAACTTTAGCGTGTACTTTGTAATATACATACAGTGGTGCATGGTTTGGAATCTTAATAAAAAAGACAGCTTTTTTAAAGGTAATTTTTTTAAGAGGATTGGATTGAAAAATATACTCAAGGTAATTGTAAAATCTGAAATAGTTAATCATTGTATTGGATATTCTTAATCATAGTTTGAAAGTCAGTGTCAGGAAGAAAGATCAGTTTCAATTGTGTTTAAAGAGAGAACTTTGACCATTTGTGGTTGAGATCATGTTACTTTCATCAATTGCCTTTGAAAATCACTTTTTAACTTTCAGTTCAGTGTGATAATTGTGCCATATATTACTTGCCATCACTGAATTCAAGGTGTAAACGTTACATTTATGATAGTACCCAACAGGCAGCTTTTGGTGAATTCAGTAAACTGTTTGTGTGTTGTGCACTAAAAAGATGAAACACTTCAAAAGTTTGTAGAGATTTTGTATCTTTGAGTCTGTTCATCTAACTTGTCCTAGACATTTTCCATGTCAATGAGCCTTAATTTGCCCAAATGTTTGAAGTTTTTATATTTATACTGCTAATTTGCATGTGTGCTACACTGAACTTTTATAATGTGCTTACACTACCGGTACACAATTGAGTATCTATTTACAAATTCATTAACTGACATATCACAGAAGGATATAATATTATGTTTTTGTTTTGCTTTGTGTCAAAGATGTAAGAAATCTATACGTGTGAGAAATGAATGAGAAATACTACAAGTATTTCTGTGTTATTTTATTTTTGTTATTCAGTGTATCTATACAGAAAAGGTAAATGTTGAAATTTACCAATAGTATAATTTTGACCTTGATACATCAGATGTAAAGCAGTGTATAAAAGCCATGATGTGCCTCTGGTATCTAGTTTGATTGGCTGTGTGAGTTCTTTTCAATGCAATACTGATAGTAAGTTCTAAATTTGATTGCTACTTAGTTTTATTTTAAGCCTTTTTTTATACACCAAACTGTGTACATTTTATGATTTGTACAAATTGTATGTATGATCAACAGCTGTTTAATCTAATATATTCAGATGAAATGGATTAATATGTTGTAATATTATAGATCGGTTGTTTACAGTACATGTTTGATTCATTTCATTATTATTTATAATATGGATGTATGTATTGACAAGAATATTTTCTGAAGTTTTTTTTTCTCATGGTGACATTTCTACTGAATGCCTGTGGCAAACATGAAATGACATGTGAGAGTTCACATACTTCAGTATCTCTTCAGGTTTGTTTTACCTTGTGTGAAATTCCAAACATCTCATTAAAGTGTAGGTAGCATGATTACGCCAACTTATGTAATTGAATCCAAGGTAGCCATGTGATGGTGAGAATATTTTCTTTTTCCTTTTCAGTGCCATGTAGGTGAATTGGTAATTCTTGATAGAGAATTTTTAGGCGTTTACCCATAGAACCAGGGTTGGAAGATTAAATAATGTTGATTTTTTTTCTCCAACATGTAGATATAGACCTTAAAATGCTGCTATCAGACCATAATTCACCAAGGATTAACATATGCAGTAGAGTAGACAATTTGTGTTGTAAATTGGTATGTTGTGATTCATGTGCAATATTTTGTTCCACATGTCATTTTGCAGTCAAAACTCTTATCCAAGGGTGTTTCAATGCCCCCAGTGAGTGTACTTTATATCTGTATTTGGCACATTGGAGTGGCTTGCGCCCCCTGGCACGTAGGGTTATGACGATCCTGTATGCAGTTCAAAAAATCCCTATCACCGTGGTAGGGTGTTATTGAAAGTAATACCCAGCCCAGTCAAGTTAACGTGTGAAAATGTTTGCATAGACCTCTATATCAATAACGTGTGTGAATTTACTGTACAAGTATCAAGAGAACTCGAAGGTGATGGTGTGCCTTGAAACAGAAAGTTTTAATGTTTTGCTTAAAGTTTCTTCAGGGAAACTCTAAACCATTCTCTTTCTCAAGCAAGAAAAAAAATCAGGCATCACCATATGAAGTTTGAATTACTTAAATTGACTTGCGTTAATTCTATGAGGAAAAATCAAATTTATCAATTTTAACAAAAGCCAAACGATGAAAGACCTTTCACGTAACAGTCTTCTCAAAGCAAGTGCACACAAGCAGCAGATCAGCAAAATATTATAACAGTATCATTTGTAAAGGCCACATATCTGTCCCAGAAGCACATTGTACCTGTATGTCGTTGTGAACTGTACTGTAAAGCCTAGCTACAGTGCAACACTAACAACTCTCTGAGATTACAATGGATGGAAATTGCACTCTACAATATCAAATACCATATCCAACATATTTGCATGTGATGGCTATTCAGTGAAGACAATCAGGTATTCCAAATATGTCAAAGACTATAGTCTGTAAGTATCGTGAATAGTAGAAGTTTTATTTTATAAAATTTTTAAAAAGGTTAGCTTTTGAAGTAATGCTGTAAAGTTGTTGAGATAACATATTCTTTATTTCTATCAAAGGTTTTATTTTAACATTGTTTGTGAATCATTACAAACTCGTCTTCAGTGTAAAGGATTTTTGAGTAAATATCATGGGTTTTTTTTGCCTTTGAAATTAAAAAGATATATTTCTGAAAGCAAGTGTGGTCCATTAGTCAATTATATTTCTGAAAGCAAGTGTGGTCCATTAGTCAATTATATTTCTGAAAGCAAGTGTGGTCCGTTAGTCAAATATATTTCAAGTAAAAGGGACAATAGCCATAACGTTTGATAACAATTTCAATATTTTTGCCTTCTGTCTCTAAAGTACAAAATATTTGGCTTTTGAACAGAACGCATTGTGTTGTATGCAATGTTATTGTTGACAAATCATGTCAATTCTAGTCCAGACTTTCATTCATTCTTCAACAACAGCATTGAATACAGCTCTCATTCACGGTAGTGTTGACAAGTTTTACACAAGGTGTTTCATCAGGATTGTTTGGATCAGAGTGAGAAACTGTAGAAAATATATAAGTTACAGCTGATGGATAAATTCAAAAGTTGAGTATAATAATAATACACCAATGGCCAGACACACCCACCCTAATTGGACATGCCAGACCAGATTACCAAATTTTCGTCTGATGTTTGCACAGAATGAAATAAGTATGCCGTGTATAAGAATTGTCAGTTACTTTCACTTTAGAGGTCCATATATTAGGCGGTTAACATTTTGAGAAGCTATTACCCTCTTGTTTGTATGAATGTACGTTGTCTGTGACGCTGTTTATTACAGTCACAGACCCTCCATCACCGAGGGACTGTGTTATATAGTATATCAGCACCGTAGGCAGTCCTGGCTGATGTTCTAACCCATTATCGCGGCTGCTTTCGACAATGTTGGCAGACTAACTCACAGTGTGGTGAAAAGTTCAGTTGTGGTGGAATTCGGAAATTTGAAGTTCGAAGCTACCCATGCCTGAGAATTCCGCAAAGTTTAAAAGATGAAAATGTGTCAAGTGTCGCCAGTGGCACCGACGCAATGGATGGATTCAATGACAAACCGAAGGAGATAATCTCCACCTTACACACTGATCCTAGCCTGGGGCACTGAAGAAGAGGTCCGTAGAAATCACTTCTTGTAGGGGCAATGCACCAATGCTCTCGGATTGTTATTGAAATGGTGAAAACTGTGTCTTCGACATGCTACATTGAACTTCAGATATCTTACAGTTTGTAAAAAAAGAAATATGAGGAACCGGTGCGCTTTTAAACAAATCTTGCTTCATCCTGAAAATAAACAACAAAGTGCGCAAGAGGTTCAACGCAGAAGTTTCTTGATAGTTTGCTGCAAAGTTTAATAAAGTTACACTTCATTTACAGTGTCTTCCTTGGTGACGATAAGAGCAAATCGGGTAATGTCCGCCCCGTATTGTCCTGCCAAACCTAAAGGCTTACTCTTCGACACTTCGAATCGGTGCTTTTTCCCTCCTCCGGGTCCTATCATGAAAGCCCCGCATCTGTCCGTCTTGAACTCGATCCGACCGATGCGATCACCGTCCTGACTTTCCCATATGGTGAGCTCGGTGAGTTTCTCGTCTGGTTCAAACTGGTAACTTTTGCATTCCAGCCGGTGATCGCCCACTCTGGTGCCCAACGTCGCGCACTGGTGATCCGTCAGTGTAGCCCAAATACCCTTGACGCACTCGTCGCTGGCGCAGGCATCTAGTCGGCTAAGCGACTGTCCAGGGTGATAGAAAGTAAAAGGCCTGGCACCGGAACCTCCAGCACACCCGAGAATCCTGACGTTTGTATCCTTAACTTCCATTTGCTTAAATATAAGCACTCTATACAAGTGAGCAGTGCACACGTAAGATCAGTCGGCTGTTGACGTAGCGTACCGTCGGGATTTCAAGTCGTGTGTCTCGGCTAAGCTGAGATCAGACTTTGTAAATCAACGCTGGTTTTGGAAATAGCGGGTCACGCACCTTGGCCCGCGTGCAACCAGATATTGTTCGAAGTCACTGATGCATTGGAAAGTATTCTTTTGATACGCAACAATGAAAACATTTTACGTCAAATTGACACAACGATGGTATATGGCGCGTAATGCATGCCAAAATTAACATCCGTTTTCTTACACCACTGACCGAATTTTTCCACTAGTCATCCACATTCGGCTTGCCGATTTCTGAACCCACTCACTGAATTATTCAAGTGGTTAGCGATTTCTGAACCCACTTACTGCATCCTTCACGTGGTCAGCGATTTCTGAACCCACTCACTTACATTCAAGTGGTTAGCGATTTCTGAACCCACTCGCTGAATTCTTCATGTGGTCAGCGTTTTCTGAACCCACTCGCTGAATTCTTCATGTGGTCAGCGTTTTCTGAACCCACTCGCTGAATTCTTCATGTGGTCAGCGTTTTCTGAACCCACTCACTGAATTCTTCATGTGGTCAGCGTTTTCTGAACCCACTCACTGAATTCTTCATGTGGTCAGCGTTTTCTGAACCCACTCACTGAATTCTTCATGTGGTCAGCGTTTTCTGAACCCACTCACTGAATCCTTCAACTGGTTAGCGATTTCTGAACCCACTCACTGACATTCAAGTGGTTAGCGATTTCTGAACCCACTCGCTGAATTCTTCATGTGGTCAGCGATTTCTGAACCCACTCACTGAATCCTTCAAGTGGTTAGCGATTTCTGAACCAAGTCACTGAATTCTTCAAGTACTGAACTCCCTAAGCTCAACTTCATTAGTTTCTACTTATGACACGAAACAAGACCCCTACGTCACACAGCGTCATGCCTACGTCAAATGTCGTCACAAAAATTGTGGTGTCAATTTTTATTAGAATGCTAAGGGGTCGAAATTTACTTTGACCTCTGAGTTTTACGTCGACAACAAGTGTGTTTACGTCAACTAACACACTCTGTCAGTGGATTATTTTTATTTTAGTTTTTCTTCCAGGCCTTAAAGCCCCATTATTTTTTAACTTTTAACCTTTTTTGTTCGAAATTACATGTTATTCCCTTTCATCCATCTTGAAATGTTGTTCAGTGAAGAAATAAGCCAAATTTGTGCTTCTGTATATAGTGACATACAAACGCTAAATACTGCCCGATCGAGTTAGATTGCCGCGCGGGTTTGTTGACAACGCACATGTATACGTCTTGCAGCATGCCTTGCACGAGTGATCGCTCGCATGGAAGTACAGCTCTCGTCATCGTACGGTTTCAGAAAAACGACAATATGGTAATTGAATATCGTAATTTAACTGCCTGTAGCTAGATTTAACTTTACCAAAGGCGATTGAAACCTCTACATTCAGTGTTGATAACTGACTTTGAAATCTTAAATTTCAGCTTCGAATGATCGTGATGACAATAACCTTAACACAGAAGTGATATTTGCAATCAATACCGTTATTTCACGGTGACCTGTAATTGATTTGAGACGTACAGTCGTGCAAAATAATTCAGTCCGGTGATTCTTTTAAAGTGTTTTTACTCTGTACTTGATGGTGAAATAAATTTCTTCTGGTATGATGTCTCGCATTTGTTTTTTTTTAACTCGTCGCCACGTGACTTTCTTTTGTTGAAAAAGTGTCCATTTCACAAGCTCTTTTGTTTAAAAGTGTCCGATTTACTAGTAAACCGGACAGTTTTTAACAAAAGAACTGTCCGATTTACTAGTAAATCGGACACTTTTAAACAAAAGAACTTGTAAATCGGACACTTTTTAAACAAAAGAAAGCCAGGTGGTATACAGTAAAATATTCGGTTATGGAAATAAGAGAGCATGGTTAGAACAATGGGCACGAGGCGGAGAGTGGTATAACTAAGTTAAAACAAGGAACATTCCTAGGAAACGATAAAAGGAAATGTTCTTAACGTATTTTAAGACCTTAGAATAGTTAAGTGTCGTATAATAAGAGGCTCTCATCAGCCAACAGTCCCAAAAAATTCCTGGGGCCATGCCGCGCCCTGCCCGGGCAAATGTCCACGGTCGCTGGCTGAATGACCTGCGAATGATTTTATTTTGTTCTCCTCTGTTTAAAAACGTACTGTTACTGTGTTTCAGAGGATACAGAACTTTGGGCAAGTAAATTTACTTTAATGTGTATCCGCGCACTTGTCTTCCTTATAGCTAAAGGCATGATACTTTGTAAATTTAAAGTTCTGAATCTCCATCAAAGATCAGCGGACATTGTCAATATGCATGATTGTAACGAGAAAAGAGAACAAATCGGAAAAAAGAGGGTGAGAGAAGAGAAAAATTACAAAATAACGGAAAGAATGAAAGAGAAAAAAGAAAAAAATTGTTCATCCTGAGTGGGATTCGAACACACTTGCTGGGGGGGGGGGGAAGCATTAATCCACACACCTCATGTTGTTGTATGTTTGAAGCTGCAATTTTGTTTGTATATGTTCTCGAATTCATTTTAGGGGGGCAGTTTGAGTCTCGAAAACGTGAAAATTGAGATCGCGAACACGATTTCATTGGTTGTTTATTATGAAACAGCGATAGGATTTTAGCAAGCGATGTCAGCAATTCAATTGTCAATTGAACACGTGGGTCTAAGGCTAATTATTGAGAACACACTTTTTGTCACACGAGGAAACTCTTTCAACACGAAAGCCATACATTTGAGACCATCTGATACAGCAAAATGGTGACATAAGTGTACAATTTGCAAGTTATCATGATTGTGTCGATAAGGTGCTTTTTCTTGCTTACCAACACGATCATCGTGTCGATAGCCAGAACGTTATTTGGGGCCTGCCTTACGCATGGACCGAATATTAGGCTACGTCCATGCTTAGCGGTACGCCATAGCTCACTCCGAACGTCTCTAGACTACAGCCTAAGCAAATTGTGCAGATATATGTGTCATGATTCTTTAAAAAATAAGTAAACAACAGAATCAAACCAAGAGGTTAGTTTTCTGTTGGGCCGGGTGTGCACGGGGACGACTTTGCAGTGAGGCCGGCCGGGATCTCTCTTGTGTTCGAACTTCTAACATGCCTGGGGCGCCATTAATGTTGTGCTCGCATCTAGCCGGTTATTGTACTACGGTAGTCCTTATGAGGATTAATAGATACCCGTTACGTTTGATATTATTTGGAAATACTTTTAAATTTACTAAGTAAGACTTTTATACTGTATTCAAGATATAATTTGTTCCTTTCTATGCATTTTCAATTACGGCAACGATATGCGAAGTTGATGGGCTGTACATGTATTGCCTATCCTGTACATACAGCGTAGCCCGCCGGCCGTACACCAAACTTCGTTTGAGTAGACAGAGCAGAAGCAGTCCCGTCATTTATTTTCAACGACATTTTCATAATACTGCATAATGGAAGAAACGACTAGTTCAATGATTACGATGGTGAAATATTGAATTTTTATTTATATATGTTTTTCTCTCTCAATTCATTCAGCAAACTTGATCTCCGTACCGTCGGTCACAACGTGCAATGCCTTGCATGAAGCTTACAATCGACTGCCTTCATCCATCGTTACTTTAGCTGTTCAAGACGTTTGTTTGCACGGCTCATTATAGTCGGAAAATCTGTAAACACCTACATATTTATATCTTTCCAGTATTTCGCCGAACTTTTGCGCGTCTTTGGCTGAGTCTCCAGTTTCGATTGACCAGACCTTTTCGAAGAGCATAGGTTTCTATGGACGCCACAGTAAAACAAAACTTGCGTCACAGTCCCTCTATCTATAGAGGGACTGTGCTTGGGTAGATTGACGGTGGTGTCATTACGTTTCGTCTTGTGTGTCAAGAAAGCCTGACTTCTGGTCCGGACAAGAAGTCATTTTTCACTCCTTTTACTGTTCATTGTACACGTTTTGTGAGGCGGGCTGGGCATGCGAACCATGCGATTCAGTATCTATGAGATTCATTTCCGGGTCACATCTTACAAGCTTTGATAAAGTTTCCCTAGCGTAATGGTCAGCCACCTTAAGAATCCGTGAGTGAATTTGACGGGTCTCTTTTTGAGTGACCGGATTATGATAGAAAAAAATATCAAGTCTGCTGAGGTGCCTAGCGGAATGTAGGCAAGTAGTCAAAGGATTCGGTGAGTTGGTTCAGCAATCGCTGACCACTTGAAGGATTCGGTCAGTGGGTTCAGAAATCGCTAACTAGTTAAAGGATTCAGCGAGTGGGTTCAGAAATCGCTAACCACTTGAATGTCAGTGAGTGGGTTCAGAAATCGCTAACCAGTTGAAGGATTCAGTGAGTGGGTTCAGAAAACGCTGACCACATGAAGAATTCAGTGAGTGGGTTCAGAAAACGCTGACCACATGAAGAATTCAGTGAGTGGGTTCAGAAAACGCTGACCACATGAAGAATTCAGTGAGTGGGTTCAGAAAACGCTGACCACATGAAGAATTCAGCGAGTGGGTTCAGAAATCGCTAACCACTTGAATGTAAGTGAGTGGGTTCAGAAAACGCTGACCACATGAAGAATTCAGTGAGTGGGTTCAGAAAACGCTGACCACATGAAGAATTCAGCGAGTGGGTTCAGAAATCGCTAACCACTTGAATGTAAGTGAGTGGGTTCAGAAAACGCTGACCACATGAAGAATTCAGTGAGTGGGTTCAGAAAACGCTGACCACATGAAGAATTCAGTGAGTGGGTTCAGAAATCGGCAAGCCGAATGTGGATGACTAGTGGAAAAATTCGGTCAGTGGTGTAAGAAAACGGATGTTAATTTTGGCATGCATTACGCGCCATAGATGGTAATCAAGCTATCTCGTCATAAGCTGATCAGCTTTATGCAAAGTTGAACAAGTTTTTACAGAACTGTCTGTCCCTGTCATGCCCAATTATCCTACTCTAAAACATTCTACATGTCACGGTTCAATTTCATCAAATTCATTTTCAAGCAAAGAGCATTTCCGATGGAAGGTTCTCTCTGCATTTTTTGTGGAGAACTTTCCCGCCGACGTCCACAAATATGCAATTTAGTGGGTTTATGTTAAAAGGGCTGGTCATACGAAGACACTTTGGAAATCCCATTAAGATTCCGTAAAGTACAACCACACTTTATAAAAAAAACAATATTTTCTCACTCCAGGGTCTGTAAAAGCACTGATAGGCTATGAGGGGAGTTTCATCCACCTGTCGCGCCGTTTCGACGAGCCTTCCATCACTGCGGCAAAAGCCTTTGAACGTTCTTGGTGCTTGGTATGCGGCCACTGCGTCACATGCATTCAACAGGTGGTTCGAAAGCCACTAATCTCTCACTGGTATGTTTTGAAGTAGTTCACTGTTGTCAGATCACATTGTTTGTTCGCACTAAAACTTATGCAAAATGCGAAATTGAATGTTTCTTGTCAAACTGCTTGCTCTTACATGACTCCTCAATTTCGAACGCGCTTTTTCGCGTGTGTTTCCTTTCGCGCATCTCTACTGCAGCCCCTTATGCTCTGGGCGAGACTCTTTCAAATACCAGAATGCCGTGTATTGGCAAGTTCGCTGAAGTTTTTGGCGCATATTTCAGAAAGTTTTTTTACACAGATTTATGCATCTTTAGTAATATGCATGAAAGCTATCTTGATTTTGTTAATTTGACTAACATTATATAAGCTTATAACGGACCAGAGTACAATGACTGTCAGTTGTTACACTGAATAAGCTCAGGGCCCTACTGGCGTTCAATGAGATTATCCTAAAAGTCAATAATCAATATTGAGTCTTCGTGTGAAATTTGAAGACCAGCGTGCAAGCTGACCCACTGTCATGACTGTAGCAGCATCTAGAGAACGGGGTCTTTCCCCTACAACATTTTTGTATTACCTAGCAACTGTTATCACGATATTATTATGACACCGAGAGCACGTCGCGACTTTGTGCTCATGATAGTAATAATAATGATGATGCACGGACCCTCAACATAAGGGCCGAAAGCAAGGATGTAGCACCATGCAACAATTTTGATCTTGCCATCAATTTAACTCGTTAATTCTAAGTTCTCCGGACAAAACTTCAGTATCCATCTTATTAAGTTACGGTATACGGTATAGTCACAACAGATCCGGAGAGTCGCCGACGCCGTGAACAACTCCATTTCCCGATGACAAATAGGCCTAAGTTATAAAACAGCAATTGTGTTGTTTGCCGTTATTGTTATGCACTTTCCGTCCAATTGTACATAAAATGTCGTCTGAATCAGGTGGAGGTAACTTTGCTTGCCTTTTTGAAGCCATAGAGCTCATGCAACAAACTAGCTTCTGGTATATCCAACCCCACACAACCAAACGACAATTTGTTGTGCGCAGTAAAGAGGCGCGTGGAACTAAAATGCGTCCTAAATTATAGGACGATATCGACATAGACAAGAGTGCAATCGTATGGCATCACTCTTCCCCTTTTCATGTATACAGCTATTAAAGATAACCAGATAATGTGTAGGAATCATCACTTCAATCGTTCACACATGTATAATTATGCTAATTAAGTACAAATTACAGTAACATCATAAAGTACGTAATCCGGCGAACTTTGTTATTAAGGTGCTTGAAAAATAATTTGTCAAAGTCTCTCAGGGACTAAAACAGGGCGAAAGATGCCAACGGGGAATGTTCAATGGTTTTTTAGAGGGCCAAGTCTTGATTGTGCGTTGAACAGAGATAAAGTTCGAGGCCGCTGTTCAATTGATTAAATTTCATTCCACGGTTTTTCAGGTTCCCCTCTCACGACTAATCGCCTCCATGAATGAAGCCGGATAACTTTGATATTCATGCTTCTTTCTATGTAGTGTCGTCACAGTTGATTTAGGTAAAGATTAGAATGCATCCAAGACATCACGGTCCTAAGTAATGTAACGCTTCGACGGTAGTCAAAGGGACCGGAGCTTGAGATCGGAAAATGGTAATAATATTATATGTCATGGTGACTCGTGTGTTCGAATGACTAAAAATATAACCTTATTATAATGAGCGTTTTGTGAACTATTTGGTTAGAACTACAACTGGCTCAAATCTATTGATTTTTGCAGCGGGCAGGTTGGCAGTTCTTGGTATCTATATACCATTGTCATCTCTGCACTCACTATTTACCCGACAGGCATGGCTTTCCTATGTAGGAGGAGTGATGTTGATCTCTCCATTTTTTCAATCAATAAATCATGCATTGTAAATTTAAAATTTCTTTTCCCCCTTGATTAGTAATACATATGAAGGTAATCAGAACTCGTCTGTACCGTGGAAAAATTACACAGATTAAACTAAGCTAGCAACCTCAGATAATTGCTGTGACAATTAGCAGTTCTGAAAACGTCACGTCTTCGGCGTTTGTAAGGCTGTACGATACGAGACCGTTAGTTACAACGGACCGCAGTGGTTTTTTCCTACAAACTGAAATGAATGAGGTTGTCGCAGGTACCCTCTGATACCCTATTCGCAGAGTCTGCGGTTTATGTACACCCAGACTACACAAGCGTCAAATGGGAACCTGTACCATCTCGTATGATACCGTAAGCGTGGCGAGAAAACACACCATGTCATTGTCGTATTTTGCTCACAGCTCATTTCAAATGAATTTGATCGAATCACTGGCCTAAATATTGTTGCACTGTACTTCATTTGAGATAAACTTCAATAAATATTTTCGAAATCCCGATGAAAAGTGATGCGGCCGCAGTTTTTCCTTTACAATGCCGCAAATCACCACCGCAACGTACCCCATTAGTACCAGGCGGTGACCCTGAAATTTATAAAGTCATGGATTACGATATGCATTACTCGTATCACAGAAATACCGATGACACAAATTCGATTTCTGTATTTCAACGACCAGTTTAACGAAAATCGCTTTAATCACTGCCTTTTTGGCTTGTTCTTTAGCCCTCTGAGGATGTGTCATGAAATCACAATTTGATTTACTTACATTATTTATTTACATTGCCGGTATACTTTTACCGGAATATTCCGAGTGAAAGTGCTGCACTGCGCGATGTATACTACGTCTCATACAGCACATTTACGTAGATGTCATCCCAGGGGCCCGTGATTTTATACATTCCAACGCTGAACGCGCCTATACCTACATTCATCACCGTGGATAAAATACCGACATAAGTAATATTGAGTAATTAATTTCTCAACGCATGGCTGAACGAAGTTCACATTGAGGTCAACGTATAAATACAGAGAAACGAAAACGTGGCATCGCATTAGAATGTTTCTAGAATCGTTTTTACAGTAAATCTGTTAACGCTTCCAGCAGCATATTGTATAATATTATGACAAATATTACTAGAGATTTATTATAATAAATATGGACGAAATCATCCCCGTAAAACAAATTTTGTCTCAAACTGGAAATTTGTTGATGCACATCTCTCAGATTCCAGCACAAATAAAGATCCACGTTTGAATAAAAGTGAAACACGGTATTATTCATTTTTACCACTCGACCACACATACTCTACTGATATCTAGGTCAGCAATGTTCTAGAGCAGATGTAGGCCCTATACTTTGGCATCGAGTAGGCTTTATTATTACCTTGGAGCAAATCACTGCAAGGTAAAAAGGAGAAATACCTTCCAATGTGCGAATTACACACATTTGAAGTTCGTTTAGGTTGTTAGGGTAGGAGTATTCGTAAATGTGTCAGCACGCGGGAGCTGACGATACACGGTTTCAGGGAGAACTTGAATATTTGTGACGCGCTCATTATATAACGAAGATAAATTTTAGAGAAGATCGAAGAGAAAGTTATTTAGGATAACAGGCACATTTGATTTTTGCGGCAAAAAAAATTCGCAGTACTGACACGCCATAAGCTTATGTGTACAAGCATTACATCCATGGTACAAGGAGGCACAGACGGTGGCGCTCCGGGTGCTATCAGCTATAGTAATTACCAAAACCGCACGCTCATTTTAAAATTAAAATTAACGCTTCTTTCAATATTTTGCTGGAAAGCAGTTGCGATAAACACTGTACCATAAACATGCATCTGGCCTGCACACAATTTATCATCTGATCATCGTGCGTGTACTTGTATCACGAGATAGTTCACCTCATCACACTTCAAGGGTCAATCAGGGTCATACAAAAGATAATTGGGGTCAATAGGGTTCGTAAACGCCGGGTAAACAAACTCAGTTCTCTTGCACCGAATAGCTGACATAACTTCTCTGTCTTGCGTTTAGAGTTACAGCGACCTGGTCGACTTTTGCGCAAGTATTTGAAGTCAGGTTATGGAGAATATTGCTAGCATTCTGCATCAAGGAAATATCAAAAGTATCTTCATTTAGATTAATTGTTGTTTCTTTTGACTCTGTACTGTGGCCTACATTGTAATTTAACTTTATAATGTGGCAGATTCCGCAGATGTTCAAGATGACAGCACTGGCATGATATATGGGTTACACTGGTGACCCTATAAATCAGCAAAAACATTTGACTGAATGTGACTGGTACACGATTGGAACTAATTTGGGATAATTGGATGGTAAAGTAATGTCATCTGCTTTTCTTTGTAAGTTACACACTCGTTTTTATGAGTAATTTGTAATATTGTATCATTCAGCGATAGGGCACCTAACACTTTTGAGAAATTCGAAAAATA
Source organism: Ptychodera flava (assembly GCF_041260155.1). Classification (NCBI taxonomy): domain Eukaryota; kingdom Metazoa; phylum Hemichordata; class Enteropneusta; family Ptychoderidae; genus Ptychodera; species Ptychodera flava. The sequence goes on along the minus strand of NC_091933.1, from coordinate 28,404,104 downwards.
TGACGACCCAATTATCCCAAATTAGTTCCAATCGTGTTCTGAGGAGCTGTTTATACTATAGTACTTTACTTTGTTTGGATTTCATTCTACCCTGATCATTTGCTCACTTGGACTTGTCGAATATTTTTCATGACGTAATTAGGTGAACGACACATTTGTCACTTTCTGGCATCTCATATTTCAATCAGTACTAAAGTTGCAAACAAACCTGGGTGTGCACATAAAATCTTACAGAGAGGTGAAAGGTCACAGCTGAAGTGGCATTGTTCGTTACGTGCCATTTTCATACAACTTGTTTTGATGTGAACAGTCCATTTGTGAATTATGAGAAAAGTGTGCAAAATAGGCAACAAAGAATCTAACAGCTCACAACCATTCCATTTCCAATATCGAATAGACACACACAGAAGATACATTTTCGTACAGATTGTATTCTGGAGAGTCCATCAAGAAGCTAGGCGTGTACTGAAATACTGAGCCACGCTGTACGCTCACTGCATTTACTGGTACATGTAGAACACGTCTGTACTTCCTGGCTCAGATCATACTAGTGCCAAGGATGAAAGTTCAATCTTCGGATCCTAAAATTCAGTAAGGCATCACACTGCTCACTTCTACAAAAACATCAACTATTTTTTTAATCAAATTGATCTAGTGCAACTGCAAGGTCAAATATAGACTGCTGTTATAACAATAAAATGTTTGAAAGATGTTCCTAACAGATAATACTGCTACGCTTGTTGGTTGATTGTTGATAAAGTATTGGATATGCTGCTGCAGTCTTCTTGATCTGGTCAACATATCAGCTGAGAAAAATTGTCTAGCCCATGAAAGTCTTATGCAATTTAACAATTTCACACTCACTTAGGATGATAAGACATTGGGAAGTCTCTTGGATCAATGTCAGATTTATTTACATCTGCATTTACATTCATCTATAGACTAAAGTATAAACCTGTCCATATTTGAGAGTTTTACTGTACAAAAACACATATGTTGTCCATATGTTGTGCAGTACCTTCACAAATCTTGGAATTTATGGGTAAATGCCTTGGGAAGTACAAAAACCTTCCCACTCTTCTCTAATACAATTGCATTGATACAGATATATCACACAGAACTCAGGTATAATCACTGGGTGGACGCTGGTAGCATGTACCCATATTACCGTCCTTGACAAACTAGGTTTCTGAACTCTCTATTCCATGGCTTCTAAATTCAGAAACTTACAAGCCATGGAATACTGTGCAGTAACTACAAGTGCGACAATACAATACTTCTGAGATCATGTTTGACAATTGGTAAGCAGTTCAAAGTATCAAGGCAAGAAAAGCAATTACTTCACCTTGAAATTACAGAGTGAAGCAATAACAGTGGCAAATCTAAATTTTTTAAGAAACCAGAAACTTTCCCTGATAATTTTTTCCACACTAAATGCCTAGCCAAAGTATAGAATAAACATTTTTTTTCACAATTGTATCCACTTGGCTTTTAAAACAAGAACAGAGTCACTCATCAGGGACCAGGGAAAATTGCAATGTGGAAGCACTTGTTGCATTCCATAATAAATTTAAAGAAAGATTCTGAGAATGAATTCTTAATTCTTTCTGACCTCAATAAAAGTTTAACCAAAGCCATTCACTTTCTTGAATTTGTTGCCCATTGTAAGATAAATTCAAATTCAATTTGTGAGTCTGAACTTTTTATAGTAAATATCTGCATATCTGCATTAACACATAATGGTTTGAATAGACTTCAGAATATATTGAGAAAGTTTGCTGGCAAACACTGAGAGGTGTTGCTCATTCGAAATTGGTCTTGTGATGGAGACTGGGACATTTCAAATTGTTCAAAATCATGTACAGGGATGTGGTACCAGCCTACAATATCAGTAACTTTGCATTAACTTTAACAATCATGTTGTGTATAAAAGAGTCACAGGTCTTATGTTTGGCTAAATGTCAACATGTCAGGTCTTCTGCTTTGTATGAGGTGAAATGCAAGCCAAGAGAATGACCTCCTGACCTCCATCTTTTTATCAAAAACCTAGGTAGTCATAACACTGTAATACATCATGTGATATGGGCACAGTTTAAGGTAGTGTGCGGCTCGAACTTGAAAAACAAAACAATTTGCTCAAACTTCCCTCAGAAAAATATAAACCATTCCCTTTTAAAATAAAGAATAAAATTCTGGGGTCATTGTGCACAAACAGCTTCTTAAGACACAGATTATCCAATATTTACTGACAACTGAAATTCAAAACTGCCACCATCCCTTAGTTAAATCTTTGGGGAAAAATAAAATGTTCAATTTTCACAAAAAATAGCAAGTGAAAACTTAGTTACTCCTTGAGCTTAAAAATGAGCCCCATTACTGGTTGAACAAAACTCTATTGTAAAAGCTTGAATCTGAAGGTCTGTCTCCGAGGTGCATTCTACCTTAACTGGGACAAATTAAAACCTTTCTACATTCCTGTTTTTATGATTAATCCTTCAAGATCCCCTATTATAATTCACAAGATGACATCCACAATTCAGAATTTACAAAATAATGATCTGTACTGCAGATCAAAATCATTGTGTAAAATGTAATGTCCGTGTACTTTAAAATACACCAGTTCTAAGGGACCGTCTCAGATTGTCGCAGAAGTTCAAAAAGCGAAATTTATTCGTTTAGGGGGGGAGGGGGTTTGACCTCCATTCAATTAGTGAACTTCACTTTCGCACTTTTATTTTGTGATCACAAGTTTTCGTGTTTTATTTTAAATTAAAGAAAAAAATGCACACTCGTGCCAACAACTTTGTAACTGTTTCCATCTCGTTCATTCCCCAAACACAATTTACCGATAGTAACATTGTATCCTAAACCTTTCATTCATCAAATTATTCAAAGACAAAAAGTATCATTTTTTAAAATGGGCTATCTATAGCGTCTGCTCTAACCACTAGATTTCTTTATTCTCAATTGTATGCACCGGGGTTATGCACCTGGTCATAGTCGTTTTAATATGATTGAACTTGCCTGGCCCCCATGTCGAAGTTTCTTGCCGGAGTGAATCCAGCTATATGTCTACCTGGTGAGGAAAAACCACCATGTAAACAGACTGATATAACTGAAGCCCAAATTCTCTGTAAGGAATCAAAGCAACTGTCTGCGACAACGCAATCAAACAGTCAATGCATACTGGAACGGCCAGAACTGGACCGGGTTTCCTATATAACGAGTGAGGGATATCCTTATATGGGTAAATCGCCTGAACCGTATGACGATTACTCGGATGTTACTGCATTTGCAAGTGCATTATGGCATTGCAGACCAAGCCTCGGTTTGTTTAATGTTGTAATGTGGCAAGGGGAATATGTCTTTAGTAGCTATAGCAAAATGCAACATTGTACTCTCAGGCAGACATAAACATTTCACACTTTGAAGTTTCGTTTAGGGGGAGGGGGGAGGGGGTTTTGATCTAAACGAAGAAATTTCGTTTCTTGAACTTCTGCGACAATCTGAGACGGTCCAGTTCTAAGTACATGATAATTTAGAAGGCATCTTAAAAATCACTCTTCTTTCCTTATGCTCCGTAAACTTTTGTCAATATTGAAGAAAAACTGACAAACAAAATGAATCTGTAAGAAATCACAAACTTTTGACCAAAAATGTCCTGTCAGATACCTGAACAGAAGAAAGCTAGCGAGGTAGTGATCAGCGAGCTTCAGAAATACAAATCCACTGCAGCATACAACAGCACAGACAAACACGGTCAGGTTGGCTTGCACTGGATACATTCTATGAATTCTGACTGCACTGACCACTGCAAAGACAATGTGAATGCCAAGGGCAATTTCAAATCCTCGATGGTATAGTGTGTGGGGTAAGTAGCTCAAAATGGACATTAACATGGTGAGGAATGTCATAGGTCCATTCCATCCTTGCATGAGATATCCGCTCCACACTGGTACCCATGCAAAGAACGGGAGAGTAAACCATTGGTCCAATATGGCCCATTGATGTAGCTGAGTCGATATCCTTGCATATTGGACTCCACCGTACATAATTGCCTGCCAGCAGAAAATATAATACATATATCGACCTCTTTCATTGATTTGTTTTTCTTTTATAATGTGATAGATCCATGTAAGTCCAACGATGCAGTATCCAACATTAACTATGGTATTCCCTGGCATTTTGAGCCATGAAGGAAAACGCACAAAGCCCCAGTCTGGATTGGCTTCTTCAGCATAGTGCTCGTATCCAACTTCCGTATGTGCGGAGTCAAAGAGGCCCTTGAAGACGAGAACTGTGAGAACGATGACGGGAATCAGTACATGAAGCAGAGATTGTATCACCAGGTTCATCATTGCTTGATTGCCTTCACTATTTGTTTCTGAAGATACCACTGGGGAACAGAGTGAGATGTCCACCAATTTGCAAATTCTGGATGAGAAACAGAACAAACTCTGAAACTGAAAGAGACAAAAACATATATGAACAATTACTAATCACTAGACCAGTTGAAAAACGCTATCAAAATCATTTATCTTGAAACTCATAGGCACATTTGCAATAAAGTTATTTAGTCTGGTTTTATTTCAGCTTTTTGAAAGAGGATCTATTTCTCTCTAAATATCACTTCACAGATTTACACTTTGACGTGGTCTTCAATTAGTGCTTTGAATCAAGTGAAAATGATTTCTAAAACTCACAAAATATTGAGCAGTGGCATTGGAAAATAGTCTATCATTTCAATATTATTTCAACTTTTCAAACTTAGCTTTGATTCATATACCTTTTTAGAATTAATAACTTGTCACATTGACGAGCTCAGAAAACACAAATTGAAGACAGGAAGTTACAACCAGTGCATTTTGTGGTTCATGCACTTTCAAGATGCAGTTTATAAGTTTTCGTGTGCATTTAACAGAGAGAGGTCAACTTAATGAGTTCTGATACAGCACAGAGATGTGTTTTGAGGTATTCAACAAACATTATTTTTGTGGATCACGCACAGCTTGATGCTAAAACAGTCTAAATGTCAAAATGTCACCTGCAGATGATTCCACTAGACACATAGCGAACATCTGTGGTACAGAGGAAGTAACTGCTATTTATAAGTACAATTTCCTGTGTTTCAAGGTGCTCACTGTGAATATAGACTGTGAAATTCATATGAGATACGGTTGCAAATTTTTTAGAGCGATGGTTATCTTCAACGTAATCAGGAAGTGTTACTTGTTCCTAATTTTTTAATTTTGTAAAGGGAAGTTTTGATCGGTAATTTTCGTTCATTTGCCATTGTTATTGTACACATTTCACCAAGCGATGTACATAAAACATCCACCATGGGTTTGGCTCTAATATTCTAACAATTTCTGAAAGCCTCTTCAAATAGATCTAACAAATATTTATTTTCATAAAATATTACAATATCGTCAATCAATCCCATTGATACACAATGAAATGAAACAGTGATCATTAATGTTTCACTAATTTTGATTTTCAGTTCTTTTTTAGTACAAAACAGTGACGACACTAAACGATCAAACGTTTTTAATTGTAATTTGACAAATTATCAATAAATTATAATAAGGCGTGAACTTTATATTATAGTTCATACCATTATGTATATTATTTTGATTCAGTTGCTTTGCAAATTATGCCAAAACCCTTAACAAGCAGCACACAGTATGCAGTACAGACGTGAGGTGAGATATTCTGCACAGGCGACCTTTATGCTATTTGCTGGCCAAACTACTAGAATTCGCAGCGACCAAGAAGCCATAGAATCGCAAAGCATGTTCCGAAATGCTGTCAAATTCACCAAACTACATCCCCCTTAGCTCTGCGTGGCAGGGCTGTGTGTTACCGGCGTTACGGCCTCCCACAACAAGCCGGTAACACACAGCCCTGCCACGCAGAGCTACATCCCCCTCTGATTTGTTCATCACAGAGCTGACAGGGTCAGTGGACGCGAAGCTGTCATAGTATGGCTGCAGTTCCATCGTTGACAACTTTCCCCGGCGATTTTGGTGGTGGGGAATAGCAAGTGATCGTGGGAAAGGTGTGCACCACCCCCCGCTCTGACACCAGATGATCCCCACGCACCACATGCACATCGTCGCGTTGTTGGTTGGGAACTAGCCCTGCGTACGATGCTGTGTGTTCCGCTACAGCTAATAGCCCCGCTCACCACGGGTGAGCGGGGCTATCAGCTGTAGCGGAACACACAGCATCGTACGCAGGGCTAGTTGGGAACATACATTTAGTATATGGTGCAAGGAGTTATATGATATGGTTTCGGGATTTTTCAGCAACTGAACTGTTGCAATGCTGCATATGGGAGTAGTATTGTGTTCGAGTAAATCATATACATCCGATATGATTCCTACCTGCGACAGTGTTTTACACTGTTATCACCAATAGAACAACAAACGAGATATTAGGCCGCGCGAGACGCGGTTTTTCCAAAGCAGAGCAGCCGAGCATGGATAATCAATTCAATATATGAAGCCGTCATGTTTGCCATGATTGGACAACTGTCTGTAGTAGTTCACGCCTACTTCCTAATTTACATAATTCCCTATTCACAGACATAAACAGATCTTATACAGCTGGATTATCGAGTCGAAAATTATTGATTACTTCAAAAGAAAAGGCTCAACACAAGCAGTCGAGAACCTTGCAATACGAACCAAGTTTGACCTGTACGCAAGACCGAAGAGACTTCGGGTCTACAGCTGCATGACAACCCACGGCTACCCTGGAGAGCCGCCATGTTTATGTTAATTTATCATCCGGGTATTTTGATAATTATTCTGTGAAATTGACTTTTGTTAGGAACTAAGAAGTATTGGTATTATGGTTTGGTAACAATTGTAATCTCCAGGTTCATAATTCACATTTTCCCCAGCATTTTTGGTCTTATTGGCAAAACTTATTTATTCAAGGTTCTTTTTAAGGCAGCCCCGCCTTCATGAAAAATTCTAGCCTCGTACAGTTAGTGTTATTACAGAGGTTCGCCATTTGTATTGAATACGATAAAACGTTTGTGACAAGCTTTTAAAAATATAAATCTACCATTATAGCTTAAACACAATGGATAATTTTCGAAAAAAATGAGTAAACTTTACCTTCAAAGAATGTGGAGATTCTAGTACATGCAACTGAGGTTGAGGGATGTTGACAGCATCCGGGCTCTTTTTACGGCACCCCCAGCATTGTGGGTAGGAAGCAAGATGGCGGCACCCATATTGAAGTGGAAGCGTGTGACCAATACGACCGGTCCCTGCCCGCGACCTAGGCACGGACATCGTGCCGTTGCCATCAAAGACCTTATGGTTGTCTTTGGCGGGGGTAATGAAGGCATTGTAGATGAATTACACGTCTATAACACAGGTAATCTATGGTTTGTTGTTACGCTTGGTGCGATTCAAGATGGCGGCCTCTATTGTTGTTATTTTTGAAGCGTTTGGCGCCCAGCGCATAAACAGTGAAGTGTTCTTTTATTCTTTCAAAAAGAATTGGAAAAATTAAAAATATATCACTCCTTTTTCTCTCTACAAATTTGAGTGTAAAATCACGGCTAGAATTTGAAAAACTCGTAATTTTGTGATTTCCAATATGGCGGCGCCCAGTCTATGGCATGAAAAGATGCCGATGTTGTTTAAAGGTCTGTCGCGGAAAGCTCCCAATCATTTTGAAATTGATTTTTGTGATTTCTTTCTAAACCAGTGCTAGGGCTGGGTCAAAGAAAATTGTCTGTTGCACTCGTTCGTCAGTAGATTTGAAGATATTCCTTGCCGACGGAATGCGTCAAGACGCGCGTATATATTCAATATGGCGCCGGTTGTTTATATGGTTATTGAAGCGGTGGGTGTGTGTATAATTCGCATCAAAATGACAGGCGCGCTTTTGCAGTGTCTAGGCTTAGCTTCCGAGACGCAGTTGTGTGGCTTCCCCCAATGATGAGAAGACGTGCATTTTTTGCGCATAAAATTTTAATTTTACCTTGTTAATTGTGTTAAAATGTTTCAAATTTTTCAACATTTTTTATATAGTGTCTAAGGGTAAAGCATGATCGCCCTTACGTTGTCATAATTCAAAAAAATTCTTTTCAAGTGATTTAGAATAATAAGATTCATAATTCGAATTTCATATCTTTTCTTGTCAATCTTACAGTCCATCATTTATTTAGTACTATAAAAGGATTTTCTCCTTCGGTAACTTATGAAGATAGATCTCAACATTTCGATAAATATTATCTTTATTCTGTGAAAAGATATCAAACTTTACTTACAACCGTGTGAACCGTTAAAGAAAGTCTTGCAGGTAACTTTAACCATAGTTGTAAGGTTTTTTAACTTTTGTTGTTATAGCAACCAATCAGTGGTTTGTACCAGCAGTTAGGGGAGATATACCCCCTGGATGTGCAGCATACGGATTTGTATGCGATGGAACCAGACTGCTTGTGTTTGGGGGTATGGTTGAATATGGCAAATATTCCAATGAATTATATGAATTGCAAGCAAGTAGGTGGGAATGGAAGAGGCTTAAACCCAAGGCACCCAAGAATGGTCCTCTTCCATGTCCGCGACTTGGCCACAGTTTCACCTTGATTGGTCAGAAAGGATATCTTTTCGGTGGACTGGCTAATGATAGCGAGGATCCAAAGAACAACATACCTAGGTATGACTGTCCCTTTTACCTTGTAAATAATAATATTCATCCAGTAATTTACTGTTTTATTATTGCAAATTCAAAGTAATGGCATTTTCAATAAGTATTCAGTTTTTATGAAATACAGTATGTGAATATGACAGGAAAGCATTGTTTTAAATAAGGTAAATTATATTGGAAAGGTTTGTAAAGTTCTTAAAGACAGAATGTTACGTAATGTGCAGAAAATGCTGACTCGGCCTTTTCAAACATTGTGATAAGTATGATTGTGTTTTTTTGTGAATGTTGCACATTTTGAAGGGTGTGTTTTTTTTGTTGAGCAATTCTTTGTCATTAACTTTTATTGAATATGAATGTTCATTCCATATTGAAATAGTAAAACAAACAGTATTTAAGCCCAAAATGGTATTTCATTTTACCTGAAAACGTGTGCTGAAGTCAAGATGAGGAAAAGTTTTTTTTTTTTGGTTTAAATCAGTTACATACTATTTATTTATTTATTGCATGTATATTTTTTGACTATTTGCTACAGGTACCTAAATGATTTGTACGTATTGGAACTCAAACAAGGTTCAGGTGTTGTTGGTTGGGAGATTCCAGCAATCAATGGTGATCCACCGCCCCCTAGGGAATCACACACAGCATGTGCTTACTACGACCAGCATGGCAGATCATCCAGATTGATAGTCTATGGTGGTATGAGTGGCTGTAGGCTGGGTGACCTATGGCAATTACATGTAGACAGCTTAACGTGGCAGAAACCAATGGTACATGGTATACCGCCATTACCACGTAGCTTGCACTCAGCAACTCTGATTGGACACAGGTTTGTTAAAAGATTATACCATAGTAAAGAAATAGCCCAGCTGTGATATTGACAACCATAGTGACATTTCTTATGCTCAAATGAAAATTTTCAGACAAAGAGTTGAAATGCAGTGTCTAAGAAGTTTGTAGCATATTGGTTGTCAGAATATTATTGACATTGATGAATCATTTCAAAACAGCCTATCAGCTTCAAGTACAAAACAGTCTCAGTTACAGACTCCTTAAATTGTTGTGAATAATTACAATCTGTCATTAGCCCAGAACTTTTAGAAATAACTAACAGCCAGGATGAGAGTAAATTTAATCATCATTTGCACATAGAAATGACAGAAATATTAAATGATCAATTGCATCATTTGATTTTCATGGCAATGGTCTATGCAAAGCACACTATGATTTCTGAATAACTTTCCCCAAGAACTGATTAAATCAAACAAAAATATAAAAGTGTGTGAAAAATATGAATGAATGAAAATGAAAAAAGTGTACATTTTATGTGGTTTTTCAACTTTCAATAACATTTTGGCTGAAGGCAGACTGCATGGCTTTAGAATCATCAAGATAGTATGGTTAACATACTTTCACTGAATGCCATAAATACTCACAAATGGATTCAATAAACTTATGCTTTCTTGTCATGTAGAATGTTTGTCTTTGGTGGATGGGTTCCACTGGTAATGGACGACCAGAAAGTAGCTACTCATGAAAAAGAATGGAAATGCACCAACACATTATCTTCATTAAATTTAGGTAAGATATCTCATTATTGGTAAATATGGTTATGAAGCATGGTACTGTCAGCGTACATATTTCTTCTCTGATAAGTGTTGACAAAGTTCTGTCACTTGGGAATAATGACAAAGCGATAGATACATCTACAGGACAGTATAAGAAGTTTTTACGTCTCTTCACACAAGATCTGAATTGGAGATCTAACACTTTATTGTGGCACATTTGTTTGAAGCTAACTGTTTTACTTCAAAGCTGAAGAAAATAGCTGCCATTTGAATTTTTCCTGAAGAGAAATTTGGGACAAAACAAACTTTGTTATTTGCAGAGTTTTCTGTCACAGAGTTAAGAAAGATGCACAGCAACCCACAAAGTTGGCAATCGATCAAGAGAACAACTGTTAACTAACTAATAAACAAATGAATAAATTTTGAGACCAAACATTGATAAAGTTCAGTATACATTATCAGTTAGTTTTCCTTGGAAAGTTTGAATTGCAGGGAGCTCCAATTAGCATCAATGAAAACTAAACAATGTGTTATGTTTCCCGAACTGTAAAGTCATCAGCAGTGTTGACCAAGATAAACATCTTACCAACACAGTAATTCACCAACTATTACACCAAAAAGTTCTACTTTATATTTCCATCAACAGAAACAATGACTTGGGAGCCGTTAGCAATGGAAGTGTTTGAGGATGCTGTGCCCAGAGCAAGAGCCGGACATTGTTCCGTAGCAATAAATACAAGACTCTATGTGTGGAGTGGGAGAGATGGATACAGGAAAGCATGGAATAACCAGGTATTGCATCAACTTTGAAATTTTGTTTAAGATTCAATTGTCAGAATTTGACTCTGATATTAGATATTTTTGTCATGGCTACTGTTTGGAATCTTTATCATTGATGGAGTGAATACTAAATATTTATTGTTATGTACAGATGCATTAATTTAGATATTAATAAGGATGCCTTGATGAGCAGTAATAAGTGCACTTACTATATATATATGATGTCAGTATTGTGCAGCATAGTAGCTTGCAAGAGGATGTAGCCAATCAGATTAAATTACTTTCTTGTCTTTACATATCTTATGTCATCTCCTTGAACAGGTATGTTGCAAGGATCTTTGGTTTCTGGAGACGGAGAAGCCGCCTGCACCAACTCGTGTACAACTAGTGAGAGCCAGTACTAATACCCTGGAAGTTTGCTGGGGAGCTGTTGCAACAGGTGAGTATAACACCTTTCCATTTCACCAAACATATGCTACCATCCGTCTTATTGAAATCCATCAAAGACACATTTTTACCAGAAAATGGAGACAGAATAAATGACTGGACTCATAATTATTTTATAACTTTGCTGTACCTCATTTACAGGTAGTACTTCAGACAGTAAAATATATTTTTGAAACATATTGGAAGTTACCATCACGATGTGACAGCTTTTTCCCCATGAAGCCCTACATTGCAATAGGCTAGACTTGAAAGCAAAGAGGAAAAAGGAATTGCCAAGGGTGTTTGCATTTACTGACATATCTGCATAATATGTGTATTTGATTAGTCCTTTGGCCAGTAATGTAAAATGTTCAACTAAAACTTTTCACAAAAGAAATATTTTGAATGTGAATGGAATTGTGTTGCCTACTGAAACTCCACTGACTGTCTGGATGTTTGTTTTAATTGCATTTCAGCTGATGCATACTTACTGCAGCTGCAGAAATATGACATGCCTCCTACACCAACCACCCCAACAGTTCCAGGAGGGTTTGTGAGTCCGCTACGCACTACACAACCACAGGCAACTCCTGCTAAGCCAGCTACAACTAGTAAGTCTTTCTTGTGTTGAATTTATAAAATACAATTACGAGTCAGTAATCCAAAAGTGTGGGAGAGAGCAATAAATAAGTTAAAAGGTGCTGCTTGAAGATTTATTATACATTGAAGGAACAAAGATTCTTGCAATTACAGAAGTTATCAGCATGCATAGGCCCAATTATGGTGATTTCTTACTGCAAGATTCTGCACAAAAATTTTAGAAATTTTCACTGACCCAGTGCATAAATCTTGCATTGAAATTGAACCATTAAGAACTGAAAAGGTCACAGAACAAGATGAGACAATTAAATTTGTTTTTCTCCTGCCTAGCAACACAAGTTAAAATGCCGGTTGGCACGGCAACCACAGCAACCCTATCAATGGTTGGAGCTACAAATGCAAAAGGAGGTAAGCTATACAAGCAATGGGCTTCCTTATCATTCACAACCCAGTTTTCTTTTGTATAATTTGCAGAACATTCTTGACTCTGTATTCATTATTTTTGATGAAGACGTCTGTGGATATTAATTGTCGTTGATTAAAATTTCTCCATGCACAATTAGTGTGAAACGTAAACCTTTTGAGGCAGCATTATAACATACCTGTTAGCAAAGACAAATGAGATTAAATCTTTAAAGGAGCAGTGTAACATGACTCCCATTGTTAGAGATAAATGATATAGCTTGTATCAGTTCATCCCCCTTATTATGTGGATTTATGTTGAAAGAATTCAGTGAGGAAATCAACAATTTTCATAATAGTCATGTAAGTTGTGTTATCTCCAATGCTCTTACATATAGTATTCATTCATTAAACCAAGACTGTTTCTTGCTTTTCCAGGAAAACCACAGTCGCCAATAATTGTTGGTGCTGGTGGTCAGTTGAAATTTGGTCCGGGCACTATAATCAAAACAGGACCTCATGTAAGTGGAAATGCACACACCTTGAAGCCAAGTGTTCGCTTAACTGATGTGTTGTCCTTGCAGATACCAAAAGCATCTTGTTCCAAAAAGTAAAACTTACCTATGTAAAATTAAAGTGTTAAGAGAGCATTTTTAGATTGACACCCATACATGTACCAACACATTTATTCATTTGTTACAGTATGTGAATATGTCAGGCAGCAGCAATGTCAAGTTTCACTGATTTTGATGACATGTTCTTTACAGGGCATTACAACTGCCAATCAACCCGCTATGAGCGGTATTGCAGCATTAGCAGCTGCAGCTGCAGCAACACAGAAAATCCCGGCTCCAACAACAGGAATAACCACATACCGCACCTCCGGGACGACAGTGCCCACCATAGTGAAGGCAGTCGGTGGGGCAGTGACAACAGTCTCTAGCATCCTCTCATCTGTGGGCGGCATGAAATTCACGACCCCTGTAACCGTGGTGAACGCCCCAGCCAGCGCCATGCTGAAAACAGTGGCAGCGGCAGCCACGACAAAGCCAATTATTACAGTGCAGAAGACAGGAGGGATGACAGCTTCTCAGGCACAGATAGTGTCCAGGCTAGTTGCTGGTACAACAAAGACTGTAACTCTTGTAAAGACAACACTGCCCACATCAGCAGTAAGTGCATCAATAAATACATAATTATGCCTTGTGTTTTCTGTAACACAGAGTATTCTTATACAATCCTCAGATGTGAAGTATAGGTGAAATCGCCGTAAAATTATTCCTCTGCAAAGCAAGATTTTGAAGTACTTCCTTCTCAGAATAAAAATATATTATATTTTTGAATATATTTTTGAATAATCAATCATGTTGCCGTAATGTTAGTGTACACTTCTGATGAGAGTGATATAGCTTGACCTACACCAAATTCCAAAGCATTGATCATTACATACTTTGCCCACTCAAGGAATTTCTCATATTTTGCTTAACTGCTTTCTACTGTATCTCTTTTCATGTGCAGATGCCAAAAATGACGGTTTTACAGACCCGGCCAATTTCAAGCTTAGCGTCAGGATCCAAATCTCCAACGCCAGGGTTTCAAATCGGCAAAACACATGTGCCCCAGGCCACAATAGTCAAGCTCGTGTCTGCCACCACCACGGGAGGAAAGCCGGCCACGATTATCACAACCACGCAAGCAGGGGGAAGCAAGCCACAGAACACCACAATCCTGGGACTGAGCAGCATCGCACAGCAAGGCAAGACAGGATCAACCATTGTCAAGACCATTCCTATCTCATCGGCTGCCATCACCAAACCGGGTACAATACTGACGTCAAGTGCAGGGAAGGGACCAACCATTGTCACAGTCACCACCAGGGTGCTGACACAGGGAACTCCTGCAAAGATTATTTCAACCAGCTCTACAATGCCAAAACAGGCCGTGATCATCACAACCCAAGGGTCCTCCACAGGAGCGGCCACAGGAGCTCCAGCATCGACTTTAGCAGGGACTGTTGTTGCTACATCTCCCATAACAATAATCAAAACTATAACCACGCCAGTTCAGGCTGGTACAGGACAATCAACAGGGTCAGTTACATCAACACTGCCAAATAAACCCATTGTGACTGTTGTCAGTGGAAATAGCTCCACGAGTTCCTTTGCGGGAGCTGCAAAAGCAGCCGGCATTACTGCTATTCCTGTACAAATGACAGTTGCTGGTACGCCAGGCACTGCAAGAACTGTGACAGTCGCTGCCCCCGTTGCCGCTGCTGGCACTTCAGTACTAGGGACTTCACTTCTCAATCGCACTACAGTTGCTGTGACTCCTTCGTCGTCGAACACCATCAATGTTGCAAGGCCCGTCACAACAATCATGGTGACAACTGGTACACCGTCGGGAATAATAACACTGACACCTTCCAGCGCGGCTACAACCACCACATCCACACCTCTCTTGCTGGGATCTCCCATGGCCACCACAGCTCTGGCCAACACAAGGACTGCAAGCTCACAGCAAGTTCAGGGGATTTCCATTTTACAGAAACAGCAACCCAAAACCACTGTTGTGGTGAGAAATGTATCAGCACCACAGGCAAGCACATCATCAAACACAGCAGCCGGAAACTCAGGAGAAACACCAATGGACACAACTCCAGCTGCAGAGGCCAGTGCTTCCGCGCAAAGGCCAGCATCCAGTCCAGGAAGTCAGCAGCCACCGGCAGACCAGGCAGCTAATGAAGCCAATGAGCAGCCAAGAGAACCTCCACAAGATGAACCAGATGGTCCTGGCAATCCCAATCCTCCTGAAAATCCAGGCAACCCGGGCAACCCTCACAACCCTGGTAATCCACATAATCCCGGAAACCCACACAACCCAGGGAATCCAGGAAACCCTCATAATCCAGGAAATCCAGGAAACCCACACAATCCAGGTAATCCTGGCAACCCACACAATCCAGGTAATCCACATAATCCAGGCAACCCAGGCAATCCTCATAATCCTGGAAATCCAGGCAACCCACACAACCCAGGTAATCCAGGCAATCCAGAAAACCCTCATAATCCCGGAAATCCAGGTAACCCACACAATCCTGAAAATCCAGGCAACCCACACAATCCCGGAAACCCAGGTAATCCTCACAACCCTGGAAATCCAGGCAACCCACACAATCCCGGAAACCCAGGTAATCCTCACAACCCCGGAAATCCAGGCAACCCACACAATCCCGGAAACCCAGGTAATCCTCACAACCCCGGAAATCCTCATAACCCCGGAAATCCAGGCAACCCACACAATCCTGGAAACCCAGGTAATCCTCACAACCCCGGAAATCCAGGCAACCCACACAATCCTGGAAATCCAGGTAATCCTCACAACCCAGGAAATCCAGGCAACCCTCACAATCCCAGAAATCCAGGTAATCCTCATAACCCAGAAAATCCTGGAAATCCAGGCAACCCACACAATCCTGGAAATCCAGGTAATCCTCACAACCCAGAAAATCCTGGAAACCCTCACAACCCTGTAAATCCAGGCAACCCACACAATCCTGGAAATCCTGAAAACCCTCATAACCCAGAAAATCCTGGAAATCCAGGCAACCCTCACAACCCGGAAAATCCTGGAAACCCTCACAATCCCGGAAATCCAGGCAACCCTCATAATCCAGAAAATCCTGGAAATCCAGACAACCCTCACAACCCGGAAAATCCTGGAAACCCTCATAACACTGAAACTCCTGGAAATCCTGGCAGTCCACACAACCCAGAAAATCCTGGTAATCCTGAAAATCTAGGTGACCAACTTAATCCGGAAACCGGCAATCCACCGAATCAAGGCAATCAAGAAAATCCTGATAATCCTGACAACCCAGGAAACCCTGAAAACCCAGAATCAACAACGTCAACAGAAGGTACAAGCCAAACAAGCACTTCAACCACTTCAACAACGACTAGTAGTGCTACTCCCACCTCAACGGCAGAAACAACGAGTACAGAAAGTATCTCAACACATGCAGCAACCACTACTACATCTGTAACTTCAGGTAAGTTGCACACTCTATAAGCATTGTTTTACACATGCAATAAAGAATCAAATTGTTGTCCAGGCAGATAGTTTTGTCAGACAGCAGATTATAATGAAACACATTCATAATTCTTTGTTTTTTGAGCATTGAAACATCCACCATGTCTACGTCATGTGTACCGTGTCACATCGGTTTGCATCTAAAGAAGCCCTTTTTTGTCCTAGCAAACAATAGAATTACACTAAATCAATATGTGATGATGTAAGGGTGACAAGTACCAAATATTGTTCCATTTCACCACAATGGTTTTGCCCAGATCCTTTATTATCAGTAGTGATTGTGGACCTGCTAACAAGGAATGAGGGATGACCAGTGATCAGAATGCAATATTGCACCCAGCATGGTATTAGTTCCCTGGAAAAACCTCACTGTTTTCTGTCTTAATTGACTTCAGACGCAGATGCACAGTCCATTGCAATGACCATTGCATCACTAGCTACAGGATCAACATCTGTAGCACCGTCGGTGTCAGGAAACAGGGCTAGTCAACCAACGAGCAATGGAATCTCCACGACGCAGATCAAGAAAGAACCTGTTGATGACAAATCGGTGAGCATGAACTATCCTACTCAAGTTACGGGACTTGATTCTAGTAGTGTTGAAATGTATATGCAAATAGCACTTGTAGAAGTTGATAAATGGGTGTGAGATCTGAAAGATCATGAAAAAAATTAACAATAAATGCTTTCATTTTACGCAAAAAAAGGTAAATTCAAAAAAAATCATAAAGATTTACCGTGAAGAGGTGGCAGTTTCATCCTTATTTTCTGACAACTCCATCCCAAGTACAGCACAGTTACCCTGATGAAAAAGAGAGACCACTTACACGTTCTTTACTATATATCAAAGGTTGAACAAGGCCTGTAACATTAAGATGAGGAGTACATATATAGTTATAATGATGATTCGCTGTATACTTTGCTACAATGATAAACCTTGCTGCAAATGTTGCCATGGATGTGTTTCTTAATACTATTTATCATCTTTTCCAAAACAAATTCCTGAACTGCAGAGGCTAGTATTTCATATCATCAGTCAAGAGTGTGTGTGAGGGTATCTTACATTTTATACCGGCATAGCTGTTTGTATGGTTGGGATAGGATGAGAAATCTAAATTGAATTTCATCTGTACGACAGCTAACCCCTCCCAACTGATGCTTTTTTAATTTCAATGTGGTTGTTTGATCTGACACAGGACACAATCACAGCTACAAAGATTACAGTGAAACGAGAGGCTAACCAGTGGTACGATGTTGGCATCATCAAAAGCGTGTCAACCGTGGTATCACACTATCACTTGCCATCAGAGGCTGGACAGAGAAATGATGATGTAAGTACAGAGCTGTAAACATGAATGTGATCTCAAAGGTGTTGGTTTCAGTATCAAAATGAGATTGACCATACATACTGTGATGGGGAATAGGTTTTACTTGTTTGTCTTGTCAGACTTGCCATTGAGGCACAGCCTGTACAAATGGATACAGACACTAACAATGAGTACAAACAAATGTGTACACTGCCACACCATAGTTATGATGGCCATTTTTGTCATTTCATCAATTAGTGCAATTATTAGCCCTCCTTCTTTGCAAAGTTTAGTGGCATTTTATTTCTGTTTTCTGCCAAAGACGTGTCTGGTAAAATGTTACAAAATCAAGTTCTGCCTTTCACACCTCTGGAAATGTGACTTAAGTCATGTTCTAGTGAACGGAAAGAGCAACTTCTACAATTAAAAATATACACATAAATATTGAGACCACTGAGAAACTTTCAAGAGAACTTCTCAAAGGAAACAGGACTTATGATTAGGAGGTAGCAAGAAATGCAAGTTCCAGTGGGAATAAATGAATTTTGACCATGCAGTTAGGAAGTGTATGGCCCCACAGGAATGTTACAATTTGTATGCACCAGGTGTAATGATTGCATCTCCATTCTCACCACCAGGACATTGATGTCGTCAGTGTACCGGATCACAGTGTTCTCAAAAGGCAAGAGTTACTCCCAGGAACAGCTTACAAGTTCCGAGTAGCTGGCATCAATGCATGTGGCCGTGGACAGTTCAGTGAAATATCCGCTTTCAAAACATGTCTGCCGGGATTCCCTGGTGCACCTTCAGCAATCCGCATTAGTAAGGTGAGGGCAGCAGAGAGTGATATTACCCTTTCATACTTGGACCTTTGAGGGCAGCAGTCACTTATATTACCCTTTCATACTTGGACCTGGGAGGGCAGCAGACCGTAATATTACCCTTTCATACTTGGACCTAGCTTTTCCCATCTTAGACTGTATAAGTGTGTCAACAGACATGTAATGGACTGTAGTGCTAGACATCAAATTTCTCTTGTGTAAGATTATGATTTGCTGCTGTGATTGATACTGTTACAAATGATTTGCAGAGAACTTAAGTTCAAGCTAAGTAAAATGTAATTTCCTTTGAAGAAATTGTTTGCACTTTTTTGTCCGAGTACTTTCTTGCAATTCTCCCAGTCAGTTCACAGTTACATTCTTTTGATGCTTATGAAAAAACTAAAAAAGTTAAAAAAAAATCCTTTTGATATCAATTTAGCCCAGGCAAAGTTATTTTCCCAGCCTTTCATGGTTTCTGAATTCCTCATTTTGCTTGCAGAGTACAGAAGGAGCTCACCTCTCTTGGGAGCCGCCGGCAAACACAGCGGGAAAGATACTGGAGTATTCAGTTTACTTGGCAGTGAGGAACGCAGCAGCTGCAGGCGGTGACCAGAAACCGCTGACACCGGCACAGCTAGCATTTGTAAGGGTATACTGTGGACCCAGTCCATCGTGTACAGTAAGTACAGCCAGCCTGGCGACGGCACACATCGACTACACCAGCAAACCTGCCATTATCTTCAGGATAGCTGCCAGAAATGACAAAGGGTAAGTTTAATCATTATATTGGGTTTTGGTATGACTGGGCCCCTATACCATCGCAGTCAAATTGCGTTCTCCTTTGAACAGAATCCATTTTATACTGTGTTTACATCACTTTTGTTGAAGTTTTTAAGTTGCAAATAATATTGAATGCAAGACCCAAATTTACAAGGTAATAAGACTTGCATGCAAATGATTACAAAGCTGTAACGGGGACCAGGGCAGTGTGACTATCTGCAGCAGTCACTGATTTGATTGCAGTGAAGGTAAATGATTCAGATTTGTACGTGATAAAGCCAGTGTTTGCACATCTCTTGGCAATTAGGCTTTCCTGTCAAAAGTGTTTGTGCCAATAGAAAATATCAGCTGTGATGTTGATCAACAGGAAGACAACTTGAAGGGGAAAATCTTAGCGTCGGTACTTCACACTCAATAAGATCTAAATTAAATTCCTGTTGCAGATAGTCATAACAGTTCCATAAAAACTGCTGTAAATTGTTTCAATTAAACATGAATGTCATCTTTATCCCAAATCTACTTCATTTTCCATTTGATACATTTGTAGAACATTCGGTCTAATAGCACTATGAAGCGATTCTTTGAATTCCAATGTCACAAAGTCAATGCTATGTTGTCAGGGTTCGAAATACCCGGTGGTCATGCGTCAAAAGACCACCAATTATCTAATTTGGACCACCAGATTCTATTTTTGGTGGTCAATCTTGACCACCAAGGTTTTGGAGCAGTGTTTCATCTAGGCTGCGCGATTCCCCCTCTTTAAATTGGTGTGCTGCGCGCCGCCAAGTGTACGTAGAAGGGGCGACCCATCGCGCACTGCACTGAGCTGGCTGGAATGGCATATCCAAATATCATGCTGGGTGTCACACTTCGATGCTTTTGACCCATTATCGGCACCTGTTGATACTTAGGCAACAGGCATTGTATAGTGTAGCAAGAACATTTACATGAAAGGAACTAATTTTAGTTCGATTTTGATACTTTTTGTACTTTCCATAGCTGATTTTGCATATGAAAGCATGTCAGCCCATTGAGAGTTACGTTCACAAAAGTTCATTGCCCTTGTCTCATTATCTCTGCACGATCGAGAACAGGAGACAAAGTGAAGTTTTTGTGCATAGTATGAATGTCCGTAACACTATGAAAATAATTATGGTAGCAAAAATTGACTCGGAAATTTGACCCTACTGTTACAGAAACGTTTTCAGTTCAGTGAATGTCATTGGCACTGTGACGTGACGGGATTGCATGCTTGCATGCAATGAGAGTAACAAGCAAGCTGTAGTGTCAATGGGCCCGGTTTTTGAATTCAGTGAACAAACATTGACTTATTTTTCGGGCAAGTAAACCCTAAAGTTAACTGTTGATGACAACCAACATTTCTGTTTGTTATTTTCCCACTGTAAAATGACTGACAAAAAGCGAATCTGACATCGAGAAACTCCACCATCAAAACACGGCAGATAGAGACCTCCTACGTTGTTCGTTTTAACTTTACTGAGTCTGCGCACAAGACAACAAGACCAGCTAGGTCACTAGAAAAATACAGCTAACAGGTTTGTATAGGGCAATCTTGATCCAAACTCTGCTGTGGTTAGGGATGATATAAGCACAGTAAAAACGTGACAAACAAATATATATTATTTTTTCAGAAGATAGGAAAGCATTCCTTTATAACTACTAAAGATTTTTTCTTGCTTTGTGTAAGTACACACAGTTCAGTTAAAAATGAAAAAAATCCCTTGAAGGTTCATGTACAGTGGACATGGCTAGCTGTTAACAAACATACAGAATATTGTAGCATACAAATTACGCTACGTTTTCAAGGAATATTAATGCTTACGAATATTAATGAGCCATCCGCCACTCTTCTAAGCTCTACATACATTCACAAAAGAGATACTCAAATTTGTTGACTTTTGAAAACATCTTATATAGGATGGTGTTTGCAGCCAGCAGCTTGGATTGTGTAAGCAAGTGATTTATGGTTTGTAGTATGTGTATCACAAGTGACATCATTGCAACATTAAAAGTTACCTGTAAAGCTGTGGTTATATGTTTTAGTTAAATCCCCCAAAATTTTAAATCCCCCTCAAAAATTCCTGCAGAGGGGGACCAGTCCCCCCTGGTGTAGCATCCTAGATGTTGGAGGTCACAATTATAGTGCACTGCAGAGCTGTAAATCTTACATGCCTCTCACAGTTTATTGCTAGGAGTATCCAGAAACAATATATTATCCTCAGAGATAGATAGTTAAGCAGTTATCTAGTACACGTCTTGTCTGTTCAATCACAGTCCCTCCACTGTGGTTCAATGTCAGTCCTTCAACCCCACTCCATTACTCAACTGAGTGTTCCTTTAAATAGACAATGTCTCTCTTTGTTTTACTGTTTACTGCTATGATTATTGTGATAAAATCTGCAAACGTTGAATAACATCTCCTAGCAAATTTCGTCTATAGTCATTAAAGTGACACATATAAAACTTCATAATAGTCCAAAAAAATGCAATAATTGTCATGTTATACAAGCAGTAATTGTCATTTCTTTATTACACAGTAATTCTGTCAAAACTTAAAATCTGTAACTCAAGTCCTTTGCATATAACCAGTCAGTCAGTCACTCATGCAGTAGTCAAGTTGATCTGTAAATGACTGAAAATTTTCCAGTGGATTTACTGGGCATCCACATATATGTAAACCAACTTAACATGTGTAGCAGCATGGTGAAATGGTTCCAAAACAGCATATACAGCCCACTATTCACCCCCATGGACCCCAACCTCCACAAGAATTACACTCTGATATCACTAATTTTTTGGACCACCAAATTTTGCAATTGACCACCAAAATTTGAATCTGGTGGTCAAACTTGACCACCAAACAAAAAAATTAATTTCGAACCCTGGTTGTGTTGTGTTGTGTTCCACACAGCTATTAGAGCGGTAAGCCTTGGTTCTGACATCACTTACAGTTTCTGCCATCCATGTTGTTTATTTTCAGCTATGGTCCAGCAACTCAAGTCAGGTGGCTTCAAGATGCCAGTAAAGACAGTGCTGCAGCTGGCAAGCAGGCAGCGAAAAGACCAAGCTCTGCTGAAACGTAAGTTGAACTTACATCTTGCGAAGGAGACATTGAAGTGATCATTGCCTACCACTCACACCTGAAATTTTACACTCAAGAATCCAGGACAAGAAACGAGTCAGTTTTGGGTCAATTTTGAAAAATTCTATGAAATGCCACCTTGAATAGGGCCCCATCTGTGTACCTAACCAGGAATATGAAGGTGTTCATTGATTTTATGAAAATTGAGCTTTACTAAAATCAAAACAAATGCATGTGGCAAGCTCTTTGCAAGATTTACAAAACAGCTTTTAATCACGCAAGTTTAAACTTGAAACTCTGCAGTGTTTGCATTGGAAAGGAAAAAGAAGACAGGTGAAACCATCCTCAATCAGATTCTTTTCATAAAAATTGTAAAGGGGGAGCCTATTAGTCTATGTTATGTCATATTTGAGCCAAGTATAAACACCTGCCTATTGAAGAAAACAGCACAATATTTTTGCAAAAAAATGTGAGCAAGTTCATAATAATTGAAGGACGTTTTAATTATTCATCTGAAAAATTTTACAATACGCAATTGATTGAGTTGGATTGTGGCACATGCACAGTAACATCAGAAATGTTTAAGTTGCAGTTTGTTCTCCGAGCAAATGCATGACTTGGTGGTTGGTCATAGTTTTGATTTAATTCTAACGGGCTGTGAACTCTGACCCATGTTGATAAGAGATCACAAGTGATGGTGGATTCTGCTTCAGTGATTGGTCAGATTCCTCCAAGTGTCTGTGCCTGTCTCTTTTTATACAGCAGCTTTCAATCAGAAAATGTCATTTATTGTATTCTTTCAGGTCTACCAGCGCAAAGAAGCCGAAGACAGAGCCAAGTGACTCCAATTAACTTGATCATGTGACTATCATGAGATGATCACATGATTGGCTCCAACACCAACCATTATATATATATCATAATTTATTCTTCAAGTTACCGAGAATGATTGTAAAGGGGACACACACACACACACACACACACACACACACACACACACACACAGACACACAGACACACACACACACTAACAAGCCAATCTAATTGACATTGTGTCTCACATTGCCACTCAAGTATTTTTAAAGCAATGAAGATTGTGGAATGTACAAAGATAAAATGAAAGTTATTATTAGATCTTAAGGCGTTCAAAGTTTTTTGTGTAGTTTTAAAATCTTATGACAGTGTTCTGTCAAGTTTATTTTCAGTGTTCTGGCAAAATCCAGTAGTAGTTTTATAGAAAAAACACTAAATTCCAAAAAAAGAGAGAGAGAGAGTGAAGCTCAGCATATATCATCACTGTTATTAATAGCTATCGCAACAAAGACCCATCTTGTAAAAATTTTGATTTGTTACATTGAAAATCTTGTCTTCAGAATGTATTTGACAAAGCTTAAAATGAACTTTTGTTTGAAAACGTTAAAAGAGATTTTGTCGAGAGAAATCTGTTATAATGGTATTTGTGACAATGAAGTGACCGTAGAAAATGAAGTTCAAAAAAGTTTTCAAAATGTCCGTGCTACTGCATTTGAAATGGGCCTTTGGAATTTGTACATTCATGAATTCTTCCCAGTCTGCAGATATGACATCTCCCCTTTAGGGAAGACATGTATTTAATTAAATTTCCTTTTTTTTCGTAGCTTGCTGCGAGTTTATATTGGGGAGGGGGCACTCTTTCTTTGTAGAGAGAAACAAATTTCAAACACTGGGCTGTATATATATTATATGACTGTTTTTGTAGTGACAAATTGTTCCATGGTGATATTTTTTATGTACTCCTTGTCTTTCTGGTTTTATTCATCTGTACTCTTGTATGTAAATTCCAGTCTTGAGTCTTTTTTTTCAAATTCAGTGAAAACATTCAGTCTTCTTGTAACACCACTTTCAATGTCCTCGTATAGAAACACGTTTTGTTCGGTTGATTTGTTTAAAGGTGGAAAGATAATACCGTAGTAGAATTGACAATCTTTTTTTTTTCTCTCATTGCTACATCAAACTTGCTCCTACATATAACCATGGTATTTTGTTATTGTTTAATTCACAGCAATGTTTTTTTTCGACTGTCAATATTATCCTGATGCTTGTTAGTCAGCTAGTTAGGAGATGTGTTGGAATTATTTGGAAAGTCCTTTCGAATTTTAATCGTGCCGATTGTGTTCCATGAAGTTGTAGATGTTAGAGTAATATTAGAATTTCAGATTAAGAAAAACCATGCTGCCAGAAATTATGTAAATATGAATCTTGTTGTTTCTGTCATGTTAATGGTTTCGGGATTGAGATGATGGAAGTGCGGTGTCATTGTAATTTCCATTGCTGCATCAACAGCCCAGTTGGATATTCTGTGGAAAGAGCAGTATGTGATATGAGAATTAGGAATCCATTGTTCTGTCAAAGGGAATTAATGTGCAAGGTTGTTGCAATAATTACTTGCCATGGACCGGTATCAGCCTACCTAAAATTGCTGGAAATGATATCAGCCTCGCTAGGTTGCTGAAAATGTTTCACATACCCAGGCTGCATACAATGATTACAGCCTCCCTGGTCTTCATTTCTCCCCTTCACAACAAGCATAGGTTATCAATCCAACCATTGCCCACAAAACGCTTGCAAAAAGTGTTTTTAACATTTGTTTGCTCTTTCAAGATGGATACTTGTCATACCCTACCGCAGACTGCTCATGTATGAAAGAAATGGTTATTAACTGTCTCAGAAATGAAAAAAAAAATATTTTATTTGTATTTAAAGTTAATGCCTCTGTCTTTAAGTGCACCTATAAAGTAGGACGTAGAATGGCATCACTGTAGAAAAGTAGCCAAAAAAGCAGAACGTCATTTCAAATTTCATTGTTGCCAGTATATGTTAATGGTGAGAATACATTGTAAAAATGAAATAACCAACAATGATATTATCCTTTAATTCTCTATCAGTTTTTTTCATTTTAATCCACATGAACCTGCACTTGGTTTATTAGAACTCAATTTGTCTGTTTATATTCTGAAATCTTGAATTGAGTCCATTGACACTCGCCTCAATCTTTTTCCTTTCTTTATTCTTGCTAGCTAGAGTCTGTAGAATTATACTTCTTAGCCAGGATCTGTCTAGAATTCATATCTAAGCTACTTTACGGATTTTAAGTATTTGCTATACCATTATTGTAATGTACTTGCCTGGAGAGGCGTTGTTTTTTGGCAGAGCAGAAATTATGGATTGGAAGTCATGTTTTCTTATTTTAATAGAAGAAATGTATTCTTTCAGACTTTGAAATGGACATGATAATGAATGGAAGAGTGTACTAAATAGATGATTTAAATGATATGGGACAAGTTCACTTTTATTTCAGTGTGTCCATTTTCATGGCAACGAAACATTATTTGTGCATTTTCTGAATTCTAAACACTCTCTGTGTAGTGTTTATATTTGAGTAGTGGGTAACTCAGTTAGAGCACTGTAATGTATTTGTTTTGTGTACTTTGAATATTAAATACCCCTTTTTATGAATCCCGTCTCCCGTATGGCTTATCTACTTATCACCTAGAGTAGTCTTTTGGATTCCGTAACTTATTGTTTGAGACACTGTCCTTTGGAAAAGGTATGAGTGTACGATACTAAAGTAACTTGTAAGCTTCAAAGTTTAAGGTGGCCAGAAAGCCTACGGGGGTCAGTTAAAAGCTTTCAAAAAAACAACATTTTTTGCATGATAGTTATATAAAAAGATGATTTATAAAAAAAAATCTGAAGGCAATACATGGCAAAATATTAAAAATTGAGCAACAACATTTTATGAAAGTTACGGTTGTCTGTATTGCTAGGAGTTTTTATGCGCCCTCCAGCAGAACAGATCGGACATGACTGTTGTTTTTCTCAGTGAGGAACATGTAACTTACATAGACGTTCTCTTCCCAACGCGCGCCAAACTTTCATAGCATGGTCGACTTCGAGTCACTATGTCATTCTGCGAAGACATATGCTCAGTGAGACGGCTTCTTTAAGCACACGCTCTTGTTTCTGACTTTTCAAAACAATATCAATCAAATTGTGAAGCAAGCTGAACCAGGGAAGAATGTTTCGAGCTGCCTTATTAAGCACGGGAATCGTATCCTAAGGTGTTCTAGAGAATCAGGAAAGACCCAGTTGATAAGAATGCGGAAGTTTTGGACGATTTCAGCAGTGCCGAAAACACCTTAAACAGCGATTTTCAACTTGTTTAGTGTATTTTTCATGTTCTTTAGAATTCAATTTTCTGGCTAACCAAACAAAATACATAATAGATATTTTCCCATGCATTTCAGAGGTTATTTGGTATTTGGGGCAGTTGGCATGCAACACATCTTCAAAGTTTGATAATGTTTTTGATAAAAATCCGTATTTTTTCATATAGATATTATCATTTCTGGAGTATCGACACACAAATTTTGCGGTACACAGTCTTGGTGGCATGCATACTATGGTAATTTCAATGAAAAGCCAGATAAAAAAGGCGAAAAAAAAATTTAAATTCGAAAAGTATGAAAAAAAGTATATTTCATACGTCTCAAATTTCATAATTTTCATAATTATACAGTTATGAAACTTTATGCACTTTTAATATAACAAAGCTACACTGAAAGTTTGAAGTTTGTATAATATTTTTAGCTATATGTCATTTGGGATCAAAAATAGGCTTTTCAGCCACCTTAAATTGAAGTTGAAGAAGAATGTGGAGTTGATGGCCAAACTCAAAATGGTTCAATCTGTGCTGTCTCTGTGGTGATCAGATACAGGTCAAAGGTCAGATGGCAACTCTGGCCTCGTCCAATCGTGATTATCACACAGTCCCTTTACAGAAAACTGAAGGTGGATCACAGAAAAGGGGATCGTACAACAAATGGTTGAGACTGGCACTGGATCAAAGCTTTAGAATCCCTCAATATTTGAAAGGTTTGCAATACATTCAGAATTGTAGTTAACTCGTGCAGAGATCCCGCATTTGTGTTCACATTTACTGGAAAAAAATTCTTACCTGCACAAATGGTCTTTGACTGGTATGTCAGAGTAATTTCACAAAATTCTTCATTATCACAGATTTCGCCCAAAACTTTGAACTTCTAAAAATCAGCAGTAGGTTTATTAGTTGATGGTTCCCTTATGGGAATTAATTAAGCCACAGGATTCAGTAACACAGTGGTAAGAGCATAGACATAATAACTCTCTCCCTGACTTCAAATTTTACCACAATAAAATTGGATTTCTGACAGTAGCTAGTACCGTACCAAACCTAAAATTATGCAGAAATCAAAGGACAGTCTCACGCCTTGAAAAGTTCAATGTCAAGAGGCGATTGCTTGGAAACTAAGATATAAATAAGCTTTGTACTGATGGTCTTGCTGTGGATTTTAATAACAAACACATGTTCATACCAATGTTCTTTCATCACAATTGGGCATCATTTGGTGTCTCTTCCATGACTTTTTTGGAACCAGAGTGATTCTAGAACTGATGAAAGAAATGTTGCACACCTGTCTCTTTACATGTACATCAAATCTGTTGTGTTGAGAAAACTGATTAGAAAGTTTCTGAAACCTCAAGACACTGACTGGTATGGTTCTTTTTAAATTCCACATTATACAGGGTGTCAATTTTTAGCTCCTGTGTTCACACATTGGAGCTGATGTTGTACCCCCATTTGTCTTTCAGTGCGTCTTTCTGTGAACATAATTTAAAAAAAAGATCAAATTTCCCCCAAATTGTAGTTGCCCAATATGAAGAACTGTAACAAGTTTGGTTGGTGAAGCTTTCATAATTAGCATTATTTTGCGTAATTACTGATTTTGGACAAGCGTGGATATCGTGACAGAATCTGATGAAATTTTGTTCATAGTTTTAGTGATGACCTCACTTAGGTTTGTGAAGATTATCATGAAATTTGGATGGTTGTATGTGTTGAGGATTTTCTTTGAAATCTTTAGTCTAGTCGGATAGTTTTCAAATCTGTTTCACACTCAAGGATGACTTCCATTAGATTTGTTCAAACTAATATTTGCATATTTTTTTGCAATTATGCTCCATAACCTCTTGTCGGATAGTTTTCAACCCTAGTGTATTGGTTTGTAGGAAAGACTTCTCTTACATGTAGATGTGTAAAAACTCATGACAAAGTTTGCGTATGTAAATGTTGTGATTCTGTCCTCTCATTCGGTCAAGACTTCAGTTTCTCAGAGACCACTGGGCAAATTAATTTAATACTTCAGTGGTGTGTGGGTAATATCACCATAGGAGATTTTAAAATGACAAAATGTGCTCCTGTGCAATATTGAGGTCCATTTCTCATCCTTGGCAAAAGAATAATTTCCTTTGAAACCAACTGTTCTGCACAGGAGGACATCCAAGTCACATCTCACAGTATAACATGCAGACCTTTACAAGCAGAGTCCCTCAACCATGAAGGGACTGTGCCTTGGGGTATAGCAGCATCCTGAGGACTAGCTGAACAGCTCCCTCAGTGTCCTACAGCAGTCATGCCATAGTTGAACACAAAAAACTGCATAAATAATACAAAATCACCACCAGCTGCATGACATATGGGTGTATGTTTATGTATTATCTTGCAAACATCATATCAAGAGGTCCAGAACCATTCACACAAAGCAACTACTCAGGCCACAAAAATGCAAGTTTTATAAATAACACCTGGAATGTTTATTTCCTTCCACTTGACTTTTGAAGTGATCACATCACTCACTTTGATTTTGTTTCTGAAATCTGGTTTGGGGATATCAGATGGTCAATTGTCCTCGTTCAGTAATGGATTTCCACCTAAACAAATGTTTCACCAAAGAGCCTTTATACAAAGTCACAGCCTCTTATACCATATAATCATGAATGACTGGTCAAAAAGTGTTGTAACAGTTCTGCCTCCATTTGTCATCAATGAATTCACTTTAACCCTGAAACTTGAAGGGGGTTCGATGCTTTCAAAGGCAACATCAACTGAACTGCACGAGTTGATTGTAGGGGTAGTTAAGCTACGGCTCAATTTACTGGTGCAAGTGGTGGGGCAACGTTGAACAAATGAACAGAACTCCTATAAATAAAAGAATTGTTCTCAGTACTGACTCAGAAAGTAAGGTGTTCCTTGAGGATGTTCTTGTTGACAGTTCCAATAAAAAGTGTCAGATCACCAGGTACCATGTACTTCTATCAGAACCAAGAACTTTGATGATGTGAAGACTCATGTCAATGTAGAGTTGGTAAAGTTTGTTGTTGTGTGTGCTAGATTCATGACAATGAAATAATGGAATGTACAATCTTTAATTACCCCAATTTTGACAGTTTCTCAAAAGTAATTGTGATTGTGAGTCAAAATGTCTGCTGTTGGTTTCATACTTGTGTTCTTATTTGTCAATACTGTACATGTGAAATAGCAGCAACATATTGTAAAATATCATGACGTAAAATTCTTCTAATATACTACAGAATGGAAGATTTCATACAATGTTTAATTGGTGTGTCTGTGTATTTGTAACCATTTAATTACAAACTTAGGTGGTCCTAATGCATCCTGCTTGACCTCTACACAATGAGATTGAACCCCCTATAAATGAGATAATTCCTGACTGAGGAAAAACATGGAAATACAGTATGTTTCTTTCATAAATGCTGTCAAGGAGAGTGAATAGAAAATGTTTAGGTTCTGAAGGAGAAAAAGAATTACAACATATAAAAAGAATTTTTCCGGATACCATTCTAGAAAAACTAGAAAATACAAATATCAGAAAACCTCTCCACGTGGCATCAGGGTCAGTGAAGTTATCCTCTATTGTGGAATAATACACGATGTGGTATAAGTCACAACTTTCAAAATTTAAAAGGGTGGTGAGTAGGCAGATGAATTGAGTACTTCCACATCAGCATTGAAACTATTGTGTATTATTCATACCATCTACCTGGCATTGGTGGAGTTAGCAAGGTCTATATCTCTTGCACCATTTTCCTTTTGAAAAATCCACTGAAAACATAAAATCTTTAAATTTGTTTCTATTACTCAATTAATTTCCCTAGAAAATAAACATCGTCTCTCAGTGACCGCTGTAATTTAATTCAATCTTGAGAGATTTTGTACAGTCTTCCACATTTTACTCTGATATTCACATACAACATTTATACATATCAATATTGTCTACTCAAACATCCTCCCCAATATTTCTCACAATAAAACCAAATTTTAAAAATTTGAAATAAAATGACATTAACGTCTTCAGATCTCCATAAATGGCATCACTGATTTTTCAACTCTACTTAAAAATGACACTTCACTGAAAGCAAACTAACAAGCAGTCATAGAAAGCTGAAATTGCAGTATGGAATAATTTACAACAACCAAGTGTCAAATAATCTTTGTCAGTTCATACATTAGGACAAATAATTTCAAAAGAGAAAAAACATTAAAAGCTGTCTTTGTCAAGTTAAAACATTACAAAAATATAAGAAAAATCTGAATTATAACTGCATCCTTGAAAAGTGGAAATGAATGCAAACTGTCAAAAAATGTGGAAGTTCAATGGCAAAAAAAGAACTGAGAAAAATTCTTAAGAAAAATTGTGGCTATGCCATGGTTCACCCTTGACCTCTTGACTCGTCTCCCAACATTCAGAGTGACGTCCATATACTGCCCTGGTCATATTCATAACCAGGGCAATACATTCAGGTCCTAGTGTAACATTCAGAGTGACCTGCGTATACTGCCCTGCTCATATTCATAACCAGGGCAATACATTCAGGTCCTAGTGTAACATTCAGAGTGACCTGCGTATACTGCCCTGCTCATATTCATAACCAGGGCAATACATTCAGGTCCTAGTGTAACATTCAGAGTGACCTGCGTATACTGCCCTGCTCATGTTCATAACCAGGGCAATACATTCAGGTCCCATTGTCAATTATACATGACTGCTCTTGGCCTGTAGCCCTTGGATACTGAAAGACTTATGACCAGGCCCTTTGCTATGTAAATATTAAACAGGTTTTTCTCGCTTCTCACTATTGAATATGACTTATCAGCCTCTATATCAAAAATTATTTCATATTTTTTACAAATCTTTGTTTTTACAACGTATACAATTAAATGGAAATTAATATCAGCAAATAAAATCTATTTACTTGTGACTATACTTTTAAAATATGGCAATTAGATTAGGCATTGGTCAAATGTCATCTGTGAAGCATCATGCCAACTCCTCTTTCTGATAAATTGCATTTTCATTTGTCTGATTTACTCATTTTGTTCCTGTAGGAGTTTGTAAATGTTCCTTTCCATCAACAGCAGCTGGATGCTAAAAACTTTCTCAAGAACGACCCATTGGTGGTTTCCAGTGTTGTGTTGCATGTCGAATGACTTTTCACAGCGTGACGAGACATATTCTCTTTGTTGTCCTTTACAACATTCAACTATCACTTTCAGATTCAATCTCTCCTCAGCTATTGCTGGCAGTATTCATGTACATTGGCCCGTTTGACCCAGGAGACGATGGTGTCGTGGGCGACGGTGTCAGTGTGGATGGTGTTCCGCGGGTGGCCTTGGTGTACGATTCATTACGAGGCATGTTGACGTACACAGCTTCAATATCCAGGAATCTGGTGTTGGTCGCTGATGTCAAGATTCTCTTCAGCTGATACACTAAATCAGTGAAACTGGGCCTGTCATCTGCTACAACTGACCAGCAGTTGTTCATTAGATCAAATCTGGAAGAGATAAAAAAATTAAAATCAAAAGGAAGAAGTGAAAGTTTTTGACAGCCTACAGTGTAAAAAAGACTAGTTGACTACAGATTTCATAAGGTCCTCCAGCATTGGCCATTACATTTTGTGCGTAATGAAAGGTAACATTTGATTGGATGATAGTGACCTATTTGACCTGAAATCAAACAGTTAGAACTGGTGCTGTAATTGCTAGACAATGATTCAATGAATACACAAATGTTTGAAATTGACTTACAGTTCATCTGAGCAGAACTGAGGTTGGGGCAAACGTTTTCCTTTCCTCAGATACTTGGCAATATCCCAGTTGTCAACAGACGGATACGGCGTCACACCCCTTGTCATCAGCTCCCATAACACAACACCAAATGACCACTGCAGGAAAAAAAAACACCACAGCAATTAATGACAGCTTGAAAAAGAGACCAATAAGTAGGTTGGCACAAGGATCTAGCTGTCATTTTATACACATATTTATACAATTCAATACTCATTGTTCTTTCAATGATGTTCAGTGATATCCTCATTCTGAGATTGTTCCTTACAAGGCAAGTTTTACCCATTTGCACAGAAAAAATTCATATGAATATTTGCAAAACAGTGAGAATAGAGTCAAAAACACGTAGTCTTCCGCCATGTTATGAATGGAACTTGACTATAAAATAAAGAGTGAGTGTGCCCTCAACGCTAATTTGATGCACCATACCACCGACTCCAGAATACTCTCTGACTTACAAAATTCACATTACATTGTTTGGCTGTGGCTGTTTCAAGGAAATTTCATGAAATTTCTGAAGTGACTCTGCCAGTTTAGCAATCTTAAAAATTAGAGTGTACTTTATAAAGTTTATACTTTATGCAATGCAAAGTGTCACTTACAACATCTGTTTTATTGTTATACACATTTCTCTCCAGTGATTCTAGAGCCATCCATCTGACTGGAAGCTTGGTATGTTTGTCTTTAGCGCTATAGTAATCTCTCTCATAGATGTCTCGTGATAGACCAAAGTCAGCCACTTTGACTGTCAGATCATCGTCCAGCATACAGTTCCTGGCTGCCAGGTCTCGGTGGACAAACTTCAGACTTGACAAATATTCCATGCCCTCAGAAATCTGCAGACAGAATGTGATCAGATCCCGCACTGTTGGATCCTGTCGACAGAAGAAAAGAGATGAAATGTGGTTCAGCTTTATAGAATTTATTCACATTTATACAGCGTTGATTTACAGCGGCAGAAAAGCACTTCCTCAGTTTGGGTTGAAAGTCCTGCATTGTGACAGGGTTGCATGTTTCCCCAGGTTGGCAAATATATCTGATTGAAATTGGATGTGGAGATGGCAACATTTTAAACCTTTCTTTGTTCTTTGGTGCTGTCATTTGCTGTTGTCACTTCTAAGAGATGTGACACCGATAATGGGTGACAAAGAGTAGAGATGGCGCCATCTCTTCATCTTATCTTCATCTTATATTAAGTTGTCACGGTTTCAAATCAATACAGGACACTTTCAAGAGATTTTACAGTCTTACAATTTTTCTCTTTTATTCCTTGTATGAAAATTTCTGAAGGGCAAAGTTGTATTCTCACCTGTTCTGGGTTTCTGATATAGCTGAGTAGATCTCCGTTCTTCATGTACGGCAAGATGACCAATGGTGATTCCTTTTTATGCAGGCACACACCAATTAATTGTAAAACATTTTTATGTTTAAAGTCTTTCATCATGACTCCCTCTCGCAGGAATGAGATCATGTCACTCCCGTTGCCTTCCAGTAATGTTTTGATAGCAACCTCCACTTCAACTCCATCGTCGGTTTTCAGCAATCCATGGTACACTAATCCAAAGTGACCTGTGCAAGGAGGAAATATATGTTCAATGCATGCATCTCCCACAATACAACTGCTTGGAAAGCACTATACTAAGTCAATACTGTGGTTTTCATGTGTTTTATACTATAGTTGCAAATACCTGGCTACATGCATGCACTTGTATATGCCAGACTGTACCACGCTGCCTTTCATTGACACAGAAACTACCAGTAAATAACTTTACATTTAAATTCTCCATAAGTTCAACAAAGCTTAGAATGAACTCTAGAGGGCTCTGCACACCCTCAGCAGATGATCATCTGGAGGAGCTCGTTAATTACTGATTCAAATGATAGTGGTATCTTTCTAAACCCTACCATTTGTGAGCTATGCTTTTCACACTGCTTGAAAAATATAATTGGGCATACAAGATTAAATTGAA
The DNA here is from genome assembly GCF_041260155.1 of Ptychodera flava. Classification (NCBI taxonomy): domain Eukaryota; kingdom Metazoa; phylum Hemichordata; class Enteropneusta; family Ptychoderidae; genus Ptychodera; species Ptychodera flava. The sequence goes on along the minus strand of NC_091933.1, from coordinate 28,369,582 downwards.
TTTTAAAGAATAATTATTTTGGAATACTTCATGGTACACAAATTACACTTGAAACGCACAGAAAACTTGGGAGCTAATTGAAACAGAGCTAAAGGACCGTTTGTAGACTTTGTTGTGGTTCATTTTGGCTTTTGATGTTGTTTTTAATTTTGGAGTCACAGGAATTACCTGTAAATTGACCATAATCTACTGACATTAAATCCTTTGGCAGTGTTTTAGGTACTGATATTTTCCAGACCTCTCATCTTAACGGTTGAAGACTAACTCTGCAAAAAGTTCAAAGGAAATCAACTTGTCTGTTGGAAACCAACCATCCTTGACAGATAACTGAGATAAATATGATGGTGACATCATATCCTGTATTTTGCAACTCAAATTTAATCATGACAACGAACATGCACTTACCTCTGCCAACCACTTTTAATAGTTCCAGATTTCTCCTTTCAACGGTGACATCACTAATATGGAGAGCTAAATCCTTATCAATCTGTGACAGCAATGGCGTGTCATCATCATAGCTAGCGCCCATCCCTCCAGGTCCCATGAAATATGCTACAGAAATTAACAAAATGTGTGTCATGAAGCACTGTATAATTCATTGCAATATGTCTTCCCTTTGAAGAAGCAGTATGAGCATGAAGTGATGGCTTTGTAGACACAAATTGTGATCTCATTATAAAAATATGCTGTGAATTTAACTGCAGTACTTCATACTGAAAGTATTTAATATGTAAATTAATAGAATTTCACTCTACAATTCATTCGAAATTGACCCTAACAGTTGGTGAAACAGATTACCTTCCTGACACTTTCAATATCTTATCATCAGCAGAACTGACCTGAAACTGTGTATGTTATTGATGAAATGTATTGACTGTTGTGAATGAATGAAAGCCACAACTTCCTGCCACGACCCTTGTCAACTTGCCCCGGTTTTTGGTTAACCCTCACAGCTTGTGGTGTTGTCTTTAGATCCATATACAGGAAATGGAGTTGAAAGAGGTTTAAAAACCACAAGAGACACAATCGCATAATTCCTCCCACTATATCAGGGTTTGGATAAACAAAGCCATGCTGAACTTTAAACACTTCCTCATCCATGTTTGTGTCAGCAATTACAGATTATTGATCTTAAATTACCATCAGTAAACATTCTACTCTCTGCAATTTAGTCACAGCAAGATTTCAACTATGAGGAAACAGAAACTTTTGATAACTAACAAGACTGCTTTAAGTTGACCAGAAATCTCAATTTACAAAGTTTCACATACATTTCGTCAGTGTCATCCCTTTGACTTCCAAGCACATTGTCAACATCTAAGAAAATTAGTGACTTTTGATGTGTTCCCCAATTTTTAAATGTAGCGTACTCTTCAGGGACAGATATTTGCTCTTTCAAATTTTTACAATACTTTACTGATCAACCACTTGTATGTGTAAATCAAAAATTTCATTCTTTCCATTGAGTTGACAAAGGTATGGCAGCCATTTTGAATTTCAAATATGTTTTCCATTTAATCAAACTTTGGATGGTGACCCCTTGATATTTATTCTTGATTTTGAAAGAGAATGGCTGAAATTTTCCTCAAAGAAAGTTTGAGCAAAAGTTGAAGTCTTTCACTTTTGAAGCGCAACCTATACTTTAAGCGTGTATTTGTATAGAAGCTTATTATATTCTACAAATTTGAGAACACTGCCACTCACTGTTTCTACTTCCATTCCTAGCCGGTCTCTGTGGTGTGCAATCAACACCACTAGGATTTGCCCGATACATCACAGAGTAGTCAGTTTCATCCTGCATCATCAGCATTTTTTTCTTCTTCATCTTCTTCTTCTCTCTGTATCTCCAGACGACAACGCCGATGATGAGCAGCGTGACGGCCAGTAAGATGGCTGTTACAATGTACTGCCACTTGAACCCATTTTCCGTCCAGTCCACATACTGCAAGAAGCCAATCTCAAACTCCAGGTTGCCAACGTACACCTGTTCAACACATAAAATTTTTGAGGTATTCAACTTGTAGGTTGCAAACTTACACCTGCGATAAAAATAAAACTTTTTGTGTGTTTTCATGTTTGCTGTAGCTGCCATTGGTGGGGTGGTATACTGTTTGATAACAAATTTTAAAACACAAAAATGACAAAAATTGCCCCAAAACAGTAATTTTTCCAATTTTGTCGCAATTTCAACAAATTAGAAGGGTAACACCCTTGCAAACATCTAACCCAAATTTGAGAGCAACTTGGCTGGCGGTTTCAGAGAAGAATAATTTTTACTTAAAATGAGAAAAATAACCAAAATACAAAATTCAAGATATCTTCACGATATTCATAAAACTGTATAGGGTTCACCTAAGGTACCCGGTACTTGCACACAAATTTTCGAAGTAATCAAAACAGCGATTCTTGAGCTATTAATTCTTGACCATTTTCACATTTTTAAAGCTCATTTGCATAATTTTGGCAATGAAAACTTCATTTGAACAAAATCCCATCTATAGCCCAGGATGCATCAACACACTAAATACCAAGCTGAAAAGTGCAGCAGTTTGTGAGTTCTTGATGTTGACGGACATATTATACGTACATACATACATTGTACATACACATATACATATACAGATGCCACCAAAATCAGTTTATACGATAACCTCACATTGGTGTACCAAATGTGCGCTAAAAAGTGGACATGATGTGTGGAAACTGGGTGCTCAGAATTCAATAGAGTAGTGAGCTTTATCATAGTCTAGGCTTTGGGTCATCCTTTTACTTCTAATCATTTCACCCCTATTTCCCTGCAACCCATCTTTATCAAAGCAATGGCACTGTCAACTATTAATTTGGCTGTGAAAGGGGTTAAAAGATGGCAGTCCTAACAAAGCAGTAACCAGGAATGTGACTCTGCAAATCAATATAACCACAATTTAAGTTTCCTACATGGTCGCTCAGAAACACAAACACACGTATATGCACAAATACTGCATACAGCAAGTGTGTAACCTAGGATTCCTTCAAATATTCGTCATTCATTGCTTCTAAACCTTTCTCAATCTCATCTTTAGGTCACTTTCTCACCTCTACTTTTCTCCTTGGTTCATTCATTCTGGTGTGGTTGTCCCTCTTTGGAGGGGAGCATATACACAGGTCATAGAGTAACTGGGTGACATTACACTGGTGATTGCCAACTACGATTTTCACATCGTCCTTGGTGCTGGACAGATTCAGATGGATTCCCTGGTGTAAGAGAATAACAAGAAATAAACAGAAAGTCAGAGAAATGTGTAAGTTGTGATATACAGCTTAATTATGTTTACTGAAAGTTCCATGGCAATATCTTGGAGATGGAAAACCCATTACTGTGCTTATCTGTTTTTTTGTAAAACCAAAATTCTGAACATTATCAGTTCAATGAAATGTAAACATCAGCAGTGTATCCTGACAATTTTCAATTACGGAAAAGATTGCCTGAAGTCATGGTGAGATAAAAATATGTTTGTGTACTCGTTTTTTTTGCTGCAAGCACCAACCGTTCAACCATAAGATAGGCTAATCAGTGGGGACATGTACAAGGCTCTGTGAATGCAGCTTTCCTGCCATGTCTTGCCAAGGTGAACAGACGTACATGTAGAGTCACTTACATCAATGTACAGGGAAAGCTTGTCATCACTTAGTTTCCGGAGGTTTTCTGGTTCAGGAAATTTGAAGTAGACCGGATCTGGGAAGTAGATGAAAGTGTCCCAGTCCACTGACTTGTTTTCATCAGAGCCGATCACCATACCATCCAGCACAAATGACATGATAACTTTCTGTGGCTCACTCTTTGATGCCATGATGCCGGTCTGTCCAACATTGGGTGCAGGACACAACGCTGACATACCATCAGCAGCAGGATTGCAAGTCTAGGCAAAGAAACAAACAGAACATTTCATGTCACATCATTACAAACTGTGGTAAAAAAGTTACAACACAACAACATAGACTGAACATCTTACAGTTTCATTGCACGACGGTGCACTCACTGGGATCAACAAAGAGGATGGTTAACCATGATTTACCAGTTCACATACGCTAGGAATGCACACAGTACATGACTTAGAAAGCAAATTTTATGATGTAAAATATTTTACAGAACTCATCTTCCTTCATGAATTTGATAGGCTCTGTGTAATCGTCCTTGTCAAACTTTGTGACAACTCATTTTTCTGAGATTCAGAACTCAAAAGAAAGATGACCTGGTAAACTAACAAAGTTGTAGTTTCAGTCCAATTCTTTAGTGATGACCATTAGGCTTTGCACCAAGTATGCAAATTGTCAGGTTTTGACTGCAGACATAAAACTTTTCCCCTATTTATTGTGTTTTTTTGATGCTCACCTCAGTAATAGTACTATGTCCGTAACTTGTGGTAGCGTTGGCAACCATGATCATCTCTGACGCAATATGTAAATTATGACCTATGACATTGAGAGGTGTTCCACCGCTAAATACAAAATGAACAAGACGTAAATCAATCAAAAGATTCTTAATTTTTACGATGATGTTCCTGTGCAAGCGCCAAAGTGTGACAGTTTTCAAAGATATTTGAATTCAGATGGCAATAGTTATTTGACAAAGATACTGTGTGATTGCACCATAGACCCTACAAAAAGAAAGACATCTTGACGGTAGCATGAAACCTGTGTTTGTGGGATTGTGTGTCAGATATGACCTACAAAAGAAGCAATTGGCCTTGTAGGTATTGATGGTGACAATAAACCACTTGACACTATATCTATCATTTTGTCACGAGCTATCTGATGCTGGATTTTAATGTCATGGTGTGGGGTTGACAGTGGTACATGTAGGTATGGTAGTTATCTGCACTCTTGTATGTCTTGTTTCAATTACAATACTAGACCTCATTAGGTAGAAAATTGCACTTAATTAACATAATAAAGTCTTGAGTACCAACTCTTTCCACAAGATATTTAGATTTTTTTAATGTAGAAAGTGCCTCAGGGACAGATATTCAAACTCTCAAACCTTTAGTTTGAGAAAAGTTTGAGAAAAGTTCGAGCAAAAGTTTATCTTTTGATTTTCAAGAAGCGTACTACCTACATGTAAAAGGAGAACACACACACTAAAAGTTTGTCAGTTTTCCCTACTGGTTCGAAGCTCACCTGAGAAATGCCTTCCTTGGGTAGACATCTGTGATGCTGGGGTTGGTTGTATAGTTGAAATTACTCTCACTTACTAGAACTGAATTGTCTATCTTGATCTCTACAGGGCCATAGGCCATGTCCAGGGCAGCTGACGTAGTGCAGAGAATCTGGTTGTACGTAAATCTGGCGTTGGAGAAAGAGTGGAGTATGAGTATAAGCATGCATCATAATGCCATTATTATGGGAATTATTTTGTGTGAATAAATGCCATATCAGTGAATATATCGGTTTTATTGTCCTTTCACAAAGTATAGATGGGCCATGCAAGATTTATTCGATACTGTCAATTTAGATCAAAATAGGGGATTGATTTGTGTTGGTTAGTTTATGACTTCATAATTCTCCTTGACCAATGTAAAGTGATAGGCTTTGAAGGAACAGACTTCATACCTATTGAATTAGTCTATTTATCTACCAGTTACACAGGTCTATGCCTTCTGTTTGCTGCATATTATATATTGGACAACCATACAGGCGGGAAACAGGAGTTCTCTTAGGTAGAATTTACCTCTGGGATAGATGATGTGGACTCTTAAACTCTTGAAATATTTTTTTTTGTCTACCACCTGCGGGGGCTCATCTTGAAGCTCATGGAGTGAAAATATTTCACTGACTACTTTTGGTGAAGATCTAAAATTTTATTTTGCATCATTAAAGGCCATTTTGAATTTCAAGTGTCGGTAGAATTGGGTAACTGATTACTCTAGTATGACATTTTGCATGGTGACCTCTGATTTTTATTCTGAAGTTTGAAAGAGAATGGTTTAAAGTTTTCTTGTAGAAAGTATGTGCAAAATTAAAAAGTCTTTCAATTTCCAAGTGCATACTACCTTATTGAGGCTTAAATGAACTTCATACAATCTCCAAACTCCACTGCATTTTAATACATGTAACATAAATTTAATGTGATATGTTTGAGATGCATGCATCATGAGTACATGCATGTGTATTTGGTATGGAAAAATCTTTCACAAACCTGGAGAATCATAGCGCAATATGACAGACTAATCATGATGGTCTTCACTAGAGGAATGTCAAAGTCTCGGTTCATGATCAAAGGATGTGTCTAAAATGATTCATTTGATCACAAACAGAGAAAGAAGTCAATACGTGCATGAGAAACCACTGCCTATGGAACTGCAGAAGCAACATTCTCTTTCATGAATTCAGTCACAGTGATGTGTAAGCCATGACTTACGAGGTGATATGGCATGGATGACCAGCCACTCTAACAGCTCTGTTGGTACCAACATCAAAATACTCGCCAGAGATCACCATCTGAGTTCCACCTGACTGGGCGCCATATTTAGGACTAAACTTGTCAAGAACAGGTTCCTTCAGACAGTAAAAGAAAAAACGAGAAATTAAAATGCATGAGTCGCAAGTTTAATTTCCTCAACTTCAAATTGTAATAACACACATGCTCCTGAAGCGAACAGTGAGTTCTTTATCATGAAATGCAGTTATGGATTGTTAGAGTCCAACCTTGAAATTCAAATTCAAATAGACAGGAAAACATTGGGTAGGTCAATTCACAGTGCCTCTCTTTAGTGGTTACACAGTAAAGAACCTTTCTCATTGCTTTCCTTGTTTTCTGATGATGTTTAATTTCCACTGGAACTAATGTTCTGATGTTTATCAGGAAATACTAATGAAAGGAAATGGTTTTTGGGAGACAGCGCTGACACTAACTTGCAAGATAAATGACACAAAAATAAGTTACAGATGCAGAAGTGAAAATGATCATATATGGCCGAGTTCTTGTCAACAAGTACTTTCTTATATGTATTCCTATTCTATGCTTGGTGTGGTTGGCCATACAGGAAGACTGTTCAGGACACATTTCATTCTCTAACGATTGAACACTTCCTTCTGAGAGGAAATACTAGTACTGCCACTTATTCATCATGACAGATGCCCTATGACATCAACACTCCACAAACGATTTGGTCCACCATACTTCAGGTTGACAAGCCTAGCGTAATGATGGGAGGTGAGCAAGTGAGTGGGCTTAGGTAAACTATGGATCAACAAGGTAGAGAAAAGTGACTCACCACATAGGAGAATATCTGAGAAGATCCCCGCGTTCCTCTTACAATGTATGGTATTGAGTCATCCTGTACATTTGAGATGACCACCACGACTGGACCTCTACCAGACTGGCTGATTTCTGTAGTGTTACACTGCAGCCTGAAATGTGGGGTTTGGGATTGAGGACTATTAATAAAATCACCAATGATGGAGCAAGCCAGTAGGCTATGCCAGACAAATTATGGGAATACTGAGATGTAGTATTCTTGTGTGATGCACTTTAATAAGTTACATGACACTGATCAAAGTTGAAAGGAAAATTGTGATGATGAAAAGAGGACCCTGAGAAAACAAAAAAACAAACAGGTGTTGACAAATCATGACTCTGGTTTCTATAACTTTCTAAGTCAATTTTTGCCAAGGTTGGCTGACAGAGAATCGTTATTCAAACTACCAAGCCAACCGTCAGCCAGGTGGGAGCCCTCTCTGATATGCATACACTCCATACTTACTCAAAGAGATTACTTCTCTCTGGCAGAGGTAGACACAGCTGACCAGCCACTGTAACATGGTGTGTGTTTTCCCCAATACCAACACCTAGGTTATCTCCCTTGATGCTGACTATGGTGCCACCTCCAACTGGGCCCTCTAGAGGTGATATCTGAAGGTAAAATATTGAGAAATCAACGCGATGAGATGTTCCATTCATACTGCCTGGGTACTATTGATTTCTTTCTAATGTCTCGACTTCAACAGTGAATACAGAATGTTGGGCTACGTCAGCTCAGGCCAGAGTGTTCCAACAGCTGCACTTTCAACTCATTTGCTTTTACTCTCAGGGTAAAAGAGCACCATTTTGATGAAATTACACAAACAGAAGTGCGGAACTTTCACTGTTCAAGACACCAAACTTTGTTATCAGTTAAATGCAAAGCAGTCATCTCTGGGTATTGAATGACTGCTGGGTTCACACTGTCATTGCATAAATAGGTATATCCTTGCTATCTGTCAGTTATCACCAGAATTTTGCTACTAATATAATATACTAGAAAATGAGGAATAAGTGTTAAAATACACTTTTCATTGTTTTGAAACAACAATTCACAGTAATTTTTCATAAAAGTGCCAAATGGTTGGATCATAAATTAACAGACAATTGAGACTGATAACTCCTTGGGTGATGGAAAGTTCTAAAGAGATCCTGTCATTTTCCCTGCATATTCAGTACAACGAATTCACTATACTGTGGTAGTCAAAGGGGTTACTGTTATTGCTGCTATCAGAATGGAGATGTTGATACAGAAGCTCATATACATCAACAAATGTACCACCATTGCACCACATACCCTTCTGACTGATATTAATGCAACTGATCACATACCGAGTGAACTGCCGGTGGGCAGGTTCCTCTACCCCAGAGCACACCAGTTCCAGTACACTCCTCCTGGGTTGAACAGAATGCGTTGCCATCACACCAGCCACACCCTACTGGATCAGGTGTGGTCACACACACTGAACAGTCTGTGTACAAACTGCATGCATGGACTGGTAACTTGAACAACTGTCATTGAAAACAGGAAGAAGAACCAGAATAATAATTAAAAGTATATTTTACACTTTGGGAATAGACAAATTCTGTAATTCATCAATACAAGATGTGAATATTTAACTGATCAACAAGTAACGTTACAGGCTGACTCCATGTTGAAAAGCAAATTGTAATGGGTGTATAATTTTTTTAAGTTTATTTCTAAAGAAATATCCAATTAGCAATTATGTAGGATAGTACACTTAGGGATTAATATTGGACGTCTACATGACAGATGGATGTACAGTGGTCTATATATTCAAAATTACCAATATCCCACATACAGCAAACAAAGGAGACTCCCTCTAGGAGACTTTGTCCCATAGGATACTAATGGAATATTTTCTTTCCCTGTGAGACTTTTTCCCATAGGATTCTAATGGAATATTATTTACTTTCATAACACACCATCGATGGTTCACAAGGTTGATCATTGAGAACACATGCAACATCTAGTGACATGTTTTGAACACTCACCTGTTGTGGGGTCATCACATAGATATACTGCTTGGTAATGTCCAAAGCCATGTCTTGTTTTATTGGTACACCCTCACTCAGCGTGATGTTCTGGTAGGGTCTACGCAGATCATACGGTGAGTCCTCCCCCTCAGCGTCTATGATCACCTAGAATCAGCAAAAAGTCAAAAGGTTATTAAGCAAATGTATATGAGGTTAATGAATATGCACCGGACATAACTTGATATGTATGACATGGTAGCTGAATTTTTTTTGTATTTGAGGAACTTGAAAACTGACAAAATTTTAATGTTGTCATCCCCATTTTTCTGTATATGGATCAAACCACCCTATTGAAAACTGTGTTCATATTAAAATCTGGTGAAGAGAGGTTTAAAATCATTAAATCTGAAAGATTCAAGCTGACTGTATGTTTTTCATTCTGAGTAAATCTGTCTAGAGACTGCAAAAAATTTGAAATCCCTGAAGTGCCCCGATAACGTCTGTCTCCAATGACAAAATCTAAATTTCATTACGAAGGTATCCAAGTTATTTAATCATGTCTTTATCAGGATGCTGTCCTTTCCTAATTGGAAATATTCCACTAGACTCAGGCTCCTAGACTAGTGCATTGATTTTACCGCGAGTTAATGAAGATGGTATTTTCACGGACGGCACACCTGACGGTACATGTCAAATGTTATGTTCTCTTGATTAACAATTATTCAAGCTACTGCAGCGATGACATGACCAAAACTTCAACTTCAAATCAACAGAGAATTGTGGTGCACGCAAGGAAACAAAACTTTTGTTTCGCCAAATTTAACCTTGCTAATCAGCGTGTCAAAATGAGAGCAGAGTTCTCACAGCACGATGCTGGAGCTGACACTACAAGGTGACATATTAGCCCTAGGTCATCTCTGTACCTGAACTATTCATCACGGTTTCTGTCTGTTGTAAGAGTCCCACTGTGTTCATATCGCCAACAGAATGCTTTGACATCGCACATTTGTCAATTAAACACTTTAGTTTTCAATGACCAAGTACCTTTTCTGAAATATTCTGAATCAAGTACGCTATCTTCAGTCTGAATGAAATACAAATATAATTGTGGGCAGGAAAAAAATGCTGTATGCATTTAATGAGTCATGTTTGAAGGGCAAAATGCTTTACTACATAAAGTCTTGACAGCATGAGTAAAATATTATGCGCTTTGCTTTCTCGGAGGACACACAATTACACTCACTGGGGAAGTGAACACGCTAACTTGCACCAAAGAGATTGTAAAACTTGCATCAGTACACAGCGATGTGATTTTCTCATCGCAATTTACAGCCGATAGTCAGTTTATCAAAGCTCTTGACAAACGAATCGACAACAGTTCTTGATATGTATCATAAAGCGGCCCCATCAGCGGGTGCCTTGATTCAATCTGGATTACAACCTACATTTCTCAGAAAGTCCAAATTTTTCACAGTGAATGAACAAAAATAATGATATATCATCAATAGTAATGGGGGAAAAAACACTGAGTTTTCAAAAATGAGCAGAATTTACTGGAAAGTTCATTGAGATGCACCGTTTGTTACAAGGGGCGAGATTGCCATCGGCCTTTGATGGCTTTTCATTGCTACTCCAAGCAACTGAATCAATTCATTCTAAGGCTACCATTAGAGCTAACGAGGGTCTATAGTGCTGCTTGTCAAAAAACCCCAGCATCTCTACAAGCATTGTAAAGGCAAGACACTGACACAGTAACAGTCCTGCTGTCACTGTCCATCTAAAGTGGCCAACTCCACCTCCTGTTCCGAACACACTTTTTACGTCATTCATGGATTGCCAAGCTCATTAAGGCTGGAGTCAGTATAGATTCTTTCCATGATTGCTAATTATAATTAAATAATCTAATCAGTAGTGGTCAGAATTACCAAGCGGGGCAGAGAACAGCTGATTTTCCAATCTAGTTCATCATGACTAGTATATCACGTCCGTAAAATAGATGTCTTCTATTGAAATGAAGAGAATGAGAATTGACTTCAAAAGAGAATTATACTATGACTGTTGAAAATTTAACGATTCATTTTGATCTGCTACAAGTCTGTATTATTTTTTAATGGTGAAACAGTGAAAAGGCATGCATTCACATGTATAATAACATTTTGCTGCAGGCTGCATGTATTGAATCATATTCTGCATACAATCTATTAGTAAACACATTTTGCGTAGGCACATACAAAATATCCAATTGGGTACTGCCCTCTAAGCCCACGCAAAAGCCATATTTTTCTGAAGAGTAATCCCCTGTTATGTATTCACTCAAGTCTTGATAAAACAACTGCCCTGGGAATGAAGGGTCATGGATGGTAAGACAAATATTACCTTCATGAGTATTCCATTTGTAGTGCCAATGAAAGCGATGGTGTGGCTGTCCTTGATTGTCACCAGGATGGATGAAAAAGTGCTGCCATGCCCAGACTGCAACAGAAAATTCACGGCCTGCAATGCGGTCGGGATGGCTATCGGATGCAATGCTCCTGTACCACAGAAGTCATCTTCTATCGGTCTCCACTGCAGAGAGCAAATAATACAAAACAGTATGGTCAACGACTGTATTGTAAAGGTTCAGATTGCTTCATGGAAAGACAGTGTCACTACAGATTATATAGCAAGGGTATGTTGCAAGGCTTAAACAAGAAAGAACAAATGTTTAGCAAATAAATTACTTATACTACAAGATAGCTGGTACAGCATATATGCATTATTTCTTGCCTTGTTGTCTTGCATGCATTTTGGAACAATGCGGGAAACTGAAGCCATGATATATAACAAATGGAAACATTGAAAGCCAGAATAATGACTATATACAGATAGTAATGTGCAGACGATACTTTCTAGGAATGCAGCACAGTTAGTAATTCAGCTCACTGGATGAAATACAATGAATAAACGGTATCAGTACAGCATTACAATGCACATGATGAACTTCCTCATACCAAAGACTTTACATTAAGATAGTGCCTTTGGGAGAGACATGTGGACATTCAAACTTATATTTTTCAGTTGAATACTTGAGAGGGCTTATTTTGAAGCTCACGGAGTAAGTAAAGTTTCAAGTGGTTTATGTTTTTGAAATCAAATACAGTAACTGTTTTATATTTTTCCATGCAGAGTTAACACAGGGATGGTAGCCATTTTGAATTTCCAATTTTGGCAAATTGGGTAATTTGTTTCTCTGGTACCAAATTTTGCATGATGATCCCCGCTTTTATTCTTGATTTCAAATGGGAAACTTTTTTCTTCAAAAAGTGAGCAAAAGTTTAAGGTTTTACATGGCAAAGTCAAGCATTATTTTGGCCACTGTTGTTTCCTTGTAAAATTTATTTGCTTTATTCAGTCGACTAAAAGATGAATAAATCATCATTTCATTGAAGTACTGAATGCCGTCATGACTTTTATAAGTGCAATAAGTACATGAAGTTCTTGTTAATGATGAAAATTGAAAAATGTATCTCAACAGAGTCCATGGAAGCTTTACAAACATGTTTTGCTTACAACCAAGGTTGCAAAAGTTTTGCAAGCAAAAAACTATGAAAGACAGCTGTTGTATTTAAAAAATAAAATATCTTTCCATACAAAACGATGACCAAAATCATGAAAAACATGTCTGACTCAACAGCTTGTATCCCTGTAGAAGCTTTGACAACAGACAGACACAGGAGCTCAGTGTTCAGTGTATAGGAACAGCAAAAGTTACCCTGCTATACAGTGAACACTGGTTATCTGTACAGAGTAGTATGAAGACCTGAACACCCATACAAGTTAATCCTGCTATCATTTCTTCCCTATTGATCTGGTATTGGTTAGCTCTGGTATATTGGGTGACTGGCAGGAATGATGTGAAAATTTTAACGTTGAACTCAAAATCTAGCACAATGATTTTCTGGATTAATTGGAATTCTGTTGTCAACTGTTGCCGAGCAACTGCATCAGTGAAATCATCTGAAAGACCTCAGTGAAGACAGGAAATTAGGACAGTCTGATGTGATTCACAGTCACTCTCACTCAGGACAATGCCACATCCATTCATCACAATTTGAACCACTAAAGCACTTCCTGAAAACTGAGCTGTTCAAACTGATCTTAGTTTCGTATCATTCCATACAATTTCCTTGCGCTCTGCGGCGACACTGTGAAAGAGACAGAGAGGAACATAAAACTAACCATTATCATAGCGTTACTATTACTGATAATAAACAAGATACGGGAATAAACACAACACCTTAATGAAATCTGAATCAACAAAGTCCAAATCAACAATGTTGATCGAGTGACATCATGTGTAACCCTACAGCCAGGATTACTACCGAATAACATTCACTGGAGTGAGCTGAACTGCAAACATTACACACCGATGCACCATTCAATTGAAATTTCATGGCAATCAATCACCGGCGCAAAATGTACATTTCACCAGCCGATGTATTGAGTGCTTTATACACAATTCTGTAACGTTGTCAGATAGGTAAGAGAAAGAAGATCTTTATCCGGTTTTAAAGACTTGGAGTGGATGTTGCAATGATATGTCAATAAGCAACAGAGCAATGAACCATTCATGACTTTATGGGCTGTGTTGCATACTGTATTCATAGAGGATTATCCCATTTTATGGGCTGTGTTGCACACTGTATTCATAGAGGATTATCCCATTTTATGGGCTGTGCTGCACACTGTATTCATAGAGGATTATCCCATTTTATGGGCTGTGCTGCACACTGTATTCATAGAGGATTATCCCATTTTATGGGCTGTGCTGCACACTGTATTCATAGAGGATTATCCCATTTTATGGGCTGTGCTGCACACTGTATTCATAGAGGATATCCCATTTTATGGGCTGTGCTGCACACTGTATTCATAGAGGATTATCCCATTTTATGGGCTGTGCTGCACACTGTATTCATAGAGGATTATCCCATTTTATGGGCTGTGCTGCACACTGTATTCATAGAGGATTATCCCATTTTATGGGCTGTGCTGCACACTGTATTCATAGAGGATTATCCCATTTTATGGGCTGTGCTGCACACTGTATTCATAGAGGATTATCCCATTTTATGGGCTGTGCTGCACACTGTATTCATAGAGGATTATCCCATTTTATGGGCTGTGCTGCACACTGTATTCATAGAGGATTATCCCATTTTATGGGCTGTGCTGCACACTGTATTCATAGAGGATTATCTCATTTTATGGGCTGTGCTGCACACTGTATTCATAGAGGATTATCTCATTTTATGGGCTGTGCTGCACACTGTATTCATAGAGGATTATCCCATTTTATGGGCTGTGCTGCACACTGTATTCATAGAGGATTATCTCATTTTATGGGCTGTGCTGCACACTGTATTCATAGAGGATTATCTCATTTTATGGGCTGTGCTGCACACTGTATTCATAAAGGATTATCCCATTTTATGGGCTGTGCTGCACACTGTATTCATAGAGGATTATCCCACTTTACACAATGGCAACAAATATACTGTGTTTTGATAATATTTTAGCAATCTTTAATTATGGTTGTTATTTATTACCTACATTCAGCTGTGCTGAAATGTTGATTGACGAGGCATCAAAGCTCCCACCCAAAAATTGAAAAACCCTCACTGCATGAACCTTTAGCTGGTATAACCAGAAATTATTCGTCATATTCTACCAACATACCAATACTCACTGGTAGCAATGGGGCCGGGCTGACTGATGTTCGGCAAACTGTACTTGTCACATCTTTAAATAATGCCAGATTTCTTTCTAATTATACTTTTCACCGAGACTTCACTGCTGAATTTCAACTATCCCCTCTATAAGAAGCTATATGTAAATTAAACATCAACAAATTCTACTCCAGCACGTTGGCTTGCCTAATGTGACACTGCATAACACTATTTCAAGCACAATGTAATTGAAGCCATTGGTGGGCAATTTCCTTTTTCAATGCAATAACTCAAAGAAATGGAGCCAACTTTGATATTTAATCAAGGTTTTCATTTTTACAAAATAATAAATCTTTAGCCTGAGCTTTTGTTGATGTTTGTTTGATTAATCATAATCAAAACAACAACTACCACCATGTGACACTTCTATCAAAACAACACAGAACATGTATCGGTGTAGATATGGACATTTATTATAATAAATACATTTCAACGCTAGATTGGTTGACCTAAGTATAAAATGGTGCTGTAGTTTTTATTTTTGGTGACAGTTGGTTCAACTATGTCCTGTCATTGGAATGCACACTGTAAATATGATCAATTCAACAGAAATACAGAAATTACGCTATTACCTGGGTTATCTAAAAGACGCTGAAAGTGAACATTTACACTAACGATAGTGGTACAACTAAATCTAGATTCTTAAATGCCTATACGAATTCAAAGCTCAGAAGCAAACTGTATGCTGGTATGTGTATTACATACAGGGTAATTGAATTAACTAACACCTGAGAGGCCCATCTTGTAGGTTACGCTGACATGTCAAGTGTTATTTCAAAAGTATAAAAGCCACATGACGCACTGGGCACACGTCGAAGCAAAGTCTTCCGACTCCAAGAACTGTGCTGGATGTGATGTTACCATGGTGATTCCATGATACAGCGCGGCTGGGCAAAGGTGTTAAAGTATGTATTATACACAGGCTGTGCCATATATGTTTCACAGACGTAATGGTGTATTTTCCTCTGCATTGCTTACAAAAGAATATGATGCACTTTCTAGCTTTTCGAAGAAAAACAACATGTAGTGCAACTATTGGGGTTCGTGTTTGGGATATTGTTAATCACAGCTTTGTAAATTCACATTCTAGCTGATGTAAGACGAGGTTTCAGTCATGCAATTCATTCTCTTTTAAGGCGATTGAACAGATTTGCCAACTTCTAAACACACACAACTGAATATCAAGGGACGCCTACAGGCAAGACAGCTAGGTAATCATGAATTTTTAAACTTTTAAAAGTTCACAAGATGATAAACAAGTTTACCCTTTGGCAAGTTTGACAACTTTTTGTAATCTCATTCATCAAATTCACTGAGGTTTATATGCAAGGCCTGTGGTGCAGCTATCGAAAGCCACATTTCATTTCTGATTCGAGTAAAATAAAAAATCTTGTCAAATGAGAAATTGGAAATGATTTATAAAGGCCAAAATTTGATTTCCCCAATGAAAAAAATGGAGATGATTTTTATCAACTTGCAATCCCTTCAATATGGGGTCTAATACTAAATAAAATGATGCTGTCAAACCTGACAACAGCTGATAGATATTTTAACAAAGTTTGATTTCTCTATTCCACAAAAATAATGATGATTTTTAGCTACACTGCCTTCATTACAGGGTGGACTACTGGGAATTTTTTTACTGTTTGATAAAAACTAACACAAAGCTAGGAACTAATTTCTCTGTTCAAAACACAATGAACAAGATTTTTTTCCCCCGACATTCCTTCTGCATGGAGTACAATACTGGGTTTAATCTTGTTTTTGGTAAGGTAGATACATGCATGCTTGGATCAGGGTGCCTCTCAAAGCCAATAGATAGTTCCATACCTGAAGGACAACAATGAATTGTAATATAGCATGTAGCATTGCACAAACAAACTATTCATTGGTCTTGGTGGGAGTCCTCCTAAAAACAAGCCTAGGGGTGTACAGATTGTCTAAATTACAGAGAAAAGAAATCAGTTCAGCCGATACTGCAATGCTGATGCCTAATTACTCCTGATAAATTGAGGTAACACAGGGCTTGAGTTTTCCCTTCAGCGACATTTGGCATTCAGAACCTTAACTCATCAGCAACAATCAAACCTCTTTTATTCTCCAAAGAGTAGTTCTACATGCAGCCTGTGTTTGACCAGTGGAGATAAAAAAATCTCCTTCAGACAGTTTAATCTGTTTTTTCATGGTTTGTAACCGAACTTGAATGAGTTCCTCAGTTACGAAACTCTGCTTACATTACCCCTAAGCTGCATGCAGGGCCATCTTTTGATTCAAATGTCCAAATAATTCTTCCTGATGTCAGAACCACAGAGATGAAAACTTTACACTGCCATGGAAATTCAAAATATGGACTATCAATGTAATATATACACAGAAAAAGTTCCTCTCAAGTCACTTGCATACAAAATCAGTGATACCATTTCAAGAATTTCTTGTACCAGTAGTAGCAAGAAGATACCGGTATAACTGTAAAATCTCTGGGTTTTTTCAATTTTCAATATGTCTTCATTTACTGTTCTCATGGATCCACATTGAATCACACGTCATTGGTCAAATTGGTGCAGAGCTTGACCTCATGCAACGGGGCTTTCAAGACTTTATTTTAAACACCTCAAAAATCATCCATACAACACATCAATGGAACTAAAGATCCGCAATTTGGTGTAAGATTGATTATTGGCATAGAAGTTGTCCCGTTTAAGTATTCTTTAAACATAGCACTGAATAGTATTTAGATTCCATTACATGTACAAATCTATATGCCTTATCCAATCATTACCACTGTTAACCAGCTATTATGCCTTTTCAATCATAACCACAGTCAACCAGCTTTTATACCTTAAGCTATCAATCATAACCACTGTTAACAAACTTCAATTTAATTTAATGATATCTGGTAATCATCATGGGCAGTCATTTGATGGAACACTGAATGAATTCAAAGTTGGTTGTGTTTCAAACTTTTCATTTGCAAATATGCCATACAGGCAATAGCTTAGACTCTCAAGCACATTATGGATATTGTTATTGTCCAGATTATTTCCAAATACGTTGATTCAATCCAAGACTCGTGCATTTGCCAAGCTCTTATCTGCCAAGGAGCAATCCAAGAGCTCCATGCCTGTTAGATAAATCTATTCCCTATGGTTTGGAAGATTCACAGTAGGGCATCAGTTTACCTCAATGTGCGTATAATTGTCCTGTCTCCATGGCAACCAGTCTTTGCGTGCATCTATGATCTCTGAGTTTACGTGCTCATCACTGATGTCAATGAGCTGAGAGAGTCTAAAGAGACTGGCAGGGACTCAACAGTGGTGGAAATTGGTGTCTATACTTTGTAGACTATCTTTAAAGTAAGAATTTGCAGAAACTAGTAGGCACTGAACATTGGGGAAAATTGGTGTCTATACTTAGACTATCTTTGAAGTGAGAGTTTGGAGAGGCTAGCTGGGACTGAACAGTGGCGGAAACTAGCATCTGTGTGCAGACACTTAAGACTTTTTGATTTGTTTGCACGAATCCAAATGTTCTGGAATTTTTCTAACCCTGGGAATTTTCTGATCACTTTCCTACGATTCCTTTGATACAGTGACCATTGTCTGTTTTGTAGAAACACAAGATCAATTAGACTTACTCCATCCATGTAAAATATTTATTCCAGTAAGCACATGGACAACGTTACATGAGCATGAACAGCAGATGATGACATCATCTGACTTTAGACGACTGTGATGGTTTTCAACAATATCGTCATTGGAAATCTCAGCACATACAGCACAGCCAAGCATTTGTAGGCATGCTCCATACACATGCAAGGTGTATAGTGAGTAGCGTTACATTCTACAGAATGTGGGATACAGTCATTGTTTTTGGTATTTCATCTCCGTCAATTTCAATCCTTCTAAAAAAGCAGAACATGTATTACAATACAACAATACTTGGTACAGTGTCCACCATATTACATGTAAAACATGCTTATGAGCTAAGAGCAACAAACTGCGCTACATTGTTCACTTCAGTTCAGTGTGGATAAATTACGGTATATCTGGATATTTCCTCTAGCGAGAAATTTCTGCAAAATGTCTGAGGACCTGAAAACTGAAAAAAATACAAATGGGGGCATATTTGTTTCATGTTTGTGAGTGGAAAAGACAACATGTACTACAAATGATCACTCCTAGAAAACCGGAATGGCAGTGCACCTATTTATTACATTGATGTCACGGCAAACATGTATGTTCTAGTTTTATCACGCATAATCAATATTCTTCTAGGTAATGGGAAACTGTTTCTTAATTCCCACAAACAAAATGTCACAAATGGCAGATTTTATGCCTTTCAGCAGCTACCATGGCAAGCATCAAGATTTCTTAAACACTATCAATTGCTGCCTTTTCATCTCTGTTAAATGTTTAATACACAAAAAATTTAGCAACTGTTTACATCCACCAAAGTGATGAACAATTGTGGCATGCTATAAAGATTCCCACAAAATTTCTACTGAGTACTTTTTATTCAGGCTCTGACAGCCTTTTAAATTTATGTTCCCTTTTTTTATGGTAGCAGGGGGTAATTAAGTAAATTACTTTTCATCACAACACAACCATCAGTGAATTTTTATTGGCCCATCATTTATCAACATCTGAAGTTTTCATATCATCTCAATCTCCAAACTTCCCTCAGCTGTCAGACAGACAGGAAGCGGTTGACCCTAGTTTACCCTGGGGTACATGTTCTGTAATGAGCGGTAATGTCCTCATAGGTTCATCCTGGTTGACTTCTGGAAGATGCTATCACATCCAAGCCAATCAGGGGAAATTGTATTATCCCACAGTTAAGAAAATTTATGGGGGGAACAGAAACATGTAATGATGATGCTTGGAGCTTTCAGAGGCATGCCCTTTGACCTCTCAGGAGCATGGCTTGTTAAACGAACATATAAATGATTTAAGCTGCAGTACAGATGACTAGTGAGTCTGTTTTGGGAAAAAACCGCCAAGCTTCAGGGTCTGATACAGAAAAACAGGTCAGACTGAGATTTGACACCCACGCTGCCACAATTCACATCCTTAGACTATTTCAGGTCTAGTTGCAGAGGGAATTTCATACATCCCTGAGATGCCCATTGATCACAGTCACATGTTAACTTGTAATAAACACTAACTCCAAATGCTTAAAATGTAATATGGTAACACTTTTCAATATCATCTTGCATAACAGTCTGGGACATGATGTCTCTCCAATACAGGAAATTGATTTGTGGTAACATTCTTCCTTGAAAAATATGCAAATGATTGCTTGGAGAACTTGGGAACAATACCGGTATAATGCATGTACTGGTACATATTAAGTTAAAATATTTGTACAATCAAAGTGCCTCAAAAAATCAGAACTCTCAAGTATTATCTGCAGACTCATACCTTTTTCAGGTGTGATTGCAGAGTTACACCAGGCATAAAATAAAATATCTTCAAAAAAAAACTGATAATGTATCACAATGACATAAAACTTTTGCAAACTGTCAGGTGTATTACTAAATTTATTTTTTAGTTGTTCATTTAATTTTTCTGGGACGTTCCACAAGTTCCCTAAAATTCCAGAACTTACAAGGAACATACACAACCTGTCCCTACTCTAAGTTCTGAATTACTCATCTTGACTTCCAGCAATGTATTTAGATGTATTTGCATACAATAAAGTAGATGCCTTCAAATTCTGACGTAGCAAGTTCACATTTTTATGATCTCACCAAAAAAAATTATGGAATGTGAATTGTCACGAGGAAAGACAATGCACCAGGTCTTTCCGGCAGAATTTTGTCAGAAATGGGTCGACTTACAGCATTTTAAGTCAACAAAGATGAATTCAATTTATGATACACATCCATTCCATGTAAATAGACTACGGAGAGTAGGCTAGCCAAGCTTTCTACAACCACAGCACAATGCTCGAACTGAAATTGGATTTCCCGAGTTTACAGTGTATATTCACTCCTCATTACTCAGCCGTAGGAATTTACATTACCGGTATCATACGCAAACACTGTCACAACTTTAGCCGGGAGAACATTTTCCACATGAGTGCCTGAGTCAATCAATGCATATTTGAAGTTGTCAATCAAGCCATAAGTCTCCTGCTTGAAAAAACAAGCAATGGTTTTTACAGAGAATTGAGTTTACCAGTGTTCATGCATCACTGCAGACTAGATGAATTGAAATCTAGAACACTGACAGTTTTACTCAATGAATACAAGTGAACTCCGTGACCATACGCACAAGTACAGCGACTGCATATCTCACTGATCGATAATGGTGAGTAGATTTCTTTATGGATTCAAATAAATTAACAAAAATTAATGACCAGTTCTGGCGTTGTGTGTAGATACAGATCAATGTATTGATTTAGACACCTAATAGATTAGCTAATGAGATGATTACGTAAATGTGATTTTAAATTGGGTGGCAGGACTGGGACCTATAATTAGGTACCTGTGAAGAAAGCTGGGGCAATTTGAAGAAGTTGGCAGTGATTTATAACAGATATACCATATATATAAAGGTGAGAGAAAATATATTTGCCTTGAAACATGGAGAAAGGAAAAGTCAACAACCACATGTAATGTACACTGTCAACAGCATCACTTGACAAACTTCACTAGTGTCCTGATGGGAGACAATACGGTAAAGAGAAAGTGACCATGATTCTAGTCAAGTTGTTACCATCATTCAAACTGTCACTGATGGCTGGAAATTTTGCCATGTTCAAATTCCATTTCACCACTAGAATAGCGCTGTTGGTGGTTACTGCTTTGTTACCAAATATAGCTGCACGCGCGCGACATCGGACACTGCTGCTTGAAATGCGGACAAATTTTATCAATGTTGCATGCATGGCTGTTTTTGCAGCTTATACTCTTAGTCATGAATTTGGCTTTTAGTATCTGTCGTTACACTAGCAGTCACCTACTAAGATGTATTTTCGTTATTCTTGCACACTAGTTTTCAAAAGCGTAATCTAAAAATGGGGACAAATATTTATTTTTGCATATTAATGAGAGAACGATGACGTCAATTCTGAACAGCACTATTGACACTGCAGGCTGTACGACTGGATCTCAGTGTTCAGGACAAATCCATAAATGACAAAGTTAAACAGCAACATCTGGGATATTCCCCGATGGGCCATTGCCAATTAAGTTTACCTCCGGCAGAAAATGTCCCATGACAATCGCTACATCTCAGGTAGCAAATGAAGATATAATTGATTTAACTGTTCTACATTTCAAGCAGTGAACTTACAAAGCACACAGACCTTTTATGTATTGCTGTAGCGGTACATCAGGAAGCCAAGTTCCGTCATTGATATAACGAGTCACTATCTATAGGATTTGCATACTACAACAATACTCATTAATACATTTTGCATAAATTAAAACTATGATGTTTGGTATAAAGAATTAGATGGACTGATATCCCCATTACCATGGCAACCACTTTTCATAACTGTTTCTTCTGCAAAGAAATACAGCAAACTTCAAAATTGGAATTTTGGATACAGTGAAGTAATATCATTATGCACCCATTATACAGAGTTGAGCATCCCATAAAGACTCTATCTCTTTCAGGTCTGTGTATGTTCTTTCTGTAAACATTTTGCTTGAATTATACACACTATAACTGTTATTAGACATTTTTTCAATAAATCAGGAAATTTTTATGCTGCAATTCTTGATGGAGGTTTGACATTGAGGTATGACATCACTGATTGAGGTATGACATCACTGATTGAGGTATGACATCACTGATTGAGAAATGACATCACTGATTGAGGTGTGATATCATTGATTGAGAAATGACATCATTGATTGAGGTACAACATCACTGCTGGTGACAGTCTGTAAAGAATCCACTATCAAATTGGATATTGATAACAGACAGGGCGAAACTTCCTTGTAAGATTCCATAGGATTACCGTGGATCCATCTTACATTCTCATGAGGATTGTTCAATCACAGCATTACAGCATGCACTGATGACAGGGTAATTATTCTTTCAAGGAACTGATGTCAGACTTGTCTGACTCCACAATGAAGGGAGGCTGTGTACATGGACCCCCTGAATGAACAATTGTCCTAACCTATTGAATTTTCAGTGCTGTTTCAATGTAGACTGGTAGTTTTAAGAACTGCGTCAAAGACTGCACTTCAAAGGCAGTATAAGTTAAAAATAGCACTGAACATAATTTCTTGCAAAAATTTGAAATGCAACGGATCCTTTGAGACTGTCTAGGCTAATCTTTGACCCTAACTCTTTTGCATGGCATAGAATCTTTCCCAAAGAAGACAGGATAGACAAGAGACAGCGTTTATGTTAAGATGGGGAAATAGAAAACACACTTTGTTAGCTTTTGTACAGGAAGTGAGTTGGCCAATGCTACGTGATGATGCATAATTGTCCTCAGAGGGTTTTAAAATCTATCAACATCTGCTGTCTCTCACTGACAGTACAATGATTATGGTGCTGTAACTATGGCGATCTCAAATGAGAATTTAAAACTTTCGCTAATAGTCACACTTTGCTCAAAGCAGGAGCTCAAGCAGCCAACAGCTGTTCATGTAAAAAAGGTATTTCCATGCAAAGCAGTTTCTTGGAAGGCAGGCAGGGGATTTTTTTAACTTCAGCTGGTTGGGAGAGAGCAAGCAGGCAAATTCTGTATTACCATAGGCTGTGCAGTCTGAGACATTTTACAAATGTAGTCTTGTGCTCAGCAGGTGACTCAAAGAAGCCAAAGGAGTCAGCAGGTAGAAGGATTCAGTCGTTTTGGGGCATTTGCTAGTGGCAAGGGAAAGTCATACAGTGGAAAGAGGGATGTCGTGAAGTTGATAGTGGGGAGGAGGTGAGAGGAATTGTGGGAAGGGGAAATTTTTTAAATTACAGAGGGGAGACATTGCAAGCAGCTTTTACTTTGTCAAATTTTAACTTCTTTCTTATTAGTTTGAGTAGCATCAAAACAACTCCAGGTATAATATTATAATATTATTTGTGAGTCTGATAATTTGTTCAAGAGGCGTGCAATGTATACTGTATACTGTACTACAAGGAAAAATGCATTGTCATGTCATAAGGTCTAAATGAGTTGATCCAAATGAGGATTGAACTGTATATTTGTCACCATGGAAACTTCCTGTAATTCCAAACCACAAGACTGTGAGTTGAACTTCCTCAAAGTCAATGGTGACTACCGTGTTGAACATCATAAAGATTTTTGGAAATGAGCTGAAAAGCTGGACAGATTTTCAGGTATTAAGAAAATATTGATACATTAGGAAACACATTACTTTATAGGCAGTATATTACAGTGGATAAAAATTCTTTGAGTGCCGGATCATGACATCATGTCTAGGTTAAGCTACGAGATCTAATGGATGACGAAAATAGATTACATACATTATGGAAAACTGTAAAGAACCTCCTCCGTAAGCATGACTGCATGATTGCAGTAAGACTTAGATGACCCTGCATCTGATTCTGAGTCACCATAAATACGTTTGCTTGTAAAATAAACATATTTCAAACAATCGAAACCAGAGATGTGTGGATATTTTAAGAAACAGGACAGGCCCATCACTGCACGACACTTCAAGAAAGTAAAACTTTGTTCAAGGACTTTCATTTGTTCCAAACTCAATATAACCATCTTTAACGGAGAAAATAAATTTCCGTTTACCAAAGGGTATTATAAAGGTACCACATCTACAAGTCCTAATATTTTGTTTGAGTTTCTTATTACATTTTGAACTCTGAAAACATATCTTCAAACATAAAGTTCCCATTAGACAAACTTTGGAAACATATCTTAACACAATAACTTTCCTATGAGACAAACTTTGAAAATTATGACTTGTCTCAGAACAAATTCAACATGTAATGGATTGACAATAAAGGATAATTTTTCTGCAAAGACATTTATTATAATATTCTGATTTCTTTCAAGAGCATAAAATTCATGCATACCACGACAAGTAAGTATGGGCATGTGCATACATGGGGTCAAAGTGTAACCTGAATTGCTCCTTGTTTTTTTAATGCATTTTGAGAGTCTCCCTTTGTTTAACAAATTGAAATGTGACTGAAACATGCCACAATATCATGCAGCCTGACTTATCCTACTTGTCAGAGTTACAATGAAATATTCCACGCACATCTATGGCAGAAGTGAATATGGATTCCAAACAGAAATTCATGGTCGATACAATTACAAACACAGAAAGAAGAAGACTTCTCATCGACAGTACATCTGGTACACGGTGGAAAAGGATGGATTACAATCTTTTAAACTCCATTTCTCGGTACAGAGTTCAAAGTTTTGGAAGTGCAACTGGCAAGAATAAACTGATGACAGAGTTGTAGTGGTTTATGGAGATATGCAGACATCTCACAAAGGAGAGATCTCTAAATGCTCCAATGTAGGGTCATGCATTAAAGATAGTGTAACACACTGGACCAAGGTACATGCAACCACAGAAACAGCTTTCAAGGTACAGGTACCTTGACACTACCATTGTTCGTAATCACACTGACATTGATAACTTCCCACTACACATCAATACTGACGATAAGGACATTCACAAAGGGGTCAAAGGTTGACTGCAGGGTTTCACAGAGGGGCCACACTTACCTCTTCTGTAATTCCTTCCTGAGGTGTGCATTGCGTATGACAGAAATGTTTTGCCATTAATAAAACAGTAAATACATACTGAACACCACTTAACCTGTTCTGTCCAAGTTTCAGTGTTTGTGTTTCACTTCTCCTTCTCCTTTCCCAGTAAATTACTACTTGTATCTATACATTCATTGTATACCGGTATATCTGGTTTGTTATCTACTGTGGAAACTGATGAATTTTAGTGGCAAATAAAACCAGACACATACACTGATGCCTGATCACAGGACTGCGGTGGGAAGGCGTGTTAAAGTTACTGTGCATACATGTATGTTCCTGTAGACTAGCATCATTTGGTTGGCTGTTTATTTTTAAAACAATTTCGTCAGTAATGAAACTATTTACAAAATTACCACAATGAAGTGACCCTGACACTTTGTAGTGAATACTGAACCATGGAAAATGTAGTGAATATTGAACCATGGAAAATGTGGTGAATATTGAACCATGGAAAATTTTCTTGAAAAATAACAGAAATACTACCATTACTTACAGTCAGAATACTACAACTTTCGTCATCGGAAAAGAATTTCAATCCCTGAGTTCCTTGCCCATCAAAGCAATTTTGTAGTCCATTGGTGAATTTTTTCGTCACTCTCTTCAGTGGGTATATACACAGACCTGACTTGTTGGACGGTATGTCAGTGTTGCCCTCACTCATCGCAAAAACGATGAAGAGAATGTCATCATTTGCTCCGATTCTCAGAGACTCGGCAAGGTCTTCACCGGGTTTGCCGACATAGGCAGCCTGGGCCAGGTTGTAGTCATACTGACCATCGTCATCTGTACATCTTAGTGGAAGTTCCGTGTAGGAATAGAACCCTGAAAAGCAAATTGACCACAAATGTTAATCTTCATCAAATGTTAAACAGAATCTCTGAGTACTTCTTCAACTTTTCAACCCTGGATTAGAATCATTCCTTGATCCCTATTGGATAATTTACATGATCCACTCTTAACTAGAAAAAGACAGATTGTTTTTGTTTTTGATTATCTCCCTCTTTGTTTATTTTGTTAGATCTGAACACACTTCAGTAACAACAACGTATGTTGTTTTCCTACATATCTACATAAAGTTTATTATTTACAAAGCTGATAGAATAATAGAAAATAATGTTACAGCAAATAAACTCTTTGACAGAAACCTTTCAATTACACAAACCAGAGGAACCATTCATGCTATTGGAGTTATTTTTCATATTTTGTCACGTCAATAAACTTTGATTGATACCTCTGGTAGATTATTTCTTCTCTATATAAATTAAATTTGCAATTATTAATCACAAGTAAGCACAATATTATGTTTGACAAATGGAATAATTTAAAGAATAATTTAAAGTTATGTGTACTGGATATGAGTAGAACTATCACACAGAAAGCTAACAAGATTCATTTGATGTCCATAGTTTTTCATAATACAGGGATGAAATTCATTGAAGCCTCATTGGGTTGTACTTGACAGGGTGCTGTGTTTTCTGACACAGCTGATTGCAGAATTAGCACAGCTATCACAGTCAACCCAACCTGTGATGCACAATCTATTCTGATAATTTCTTTCAACAATAACTTTAACCACAACAGTTTACTCATATGTATAACATGAATAAAATATCAATCACAGACTCTTGATATTAAAGTAGATTTTTCACACAGTCATCTCCAACAACTGCCATTTGCACATTTTTAACAACTTAGGGGGTCTATGACTTCAAGTTGAGAAGCTGCAGCAGTCCAGGGAGTACAGCATACCGGTACATTCAGAATAAATATATTGAATTATTGACGTAATTTAATTAGGTTCACAGCTTAGGAAAACGGAAAGAGAAACCAGCGTTCAATAGTTTATGAAATAAAGCCAGAGTATCAGTGGTATCATTTCAAAAACAATCTGAATTATCATCTTGATTTGAAGGATCTAGACTAAATCAATTTGCAGCAAAAGTGAAATGCAATATGTGATCATTTATTGGATGTCAAGCAATTTTTAGGTTAACCATGCTAAATACTCTGGAGATTTCATACATTTCTTCAGCAGAAATTACCGAGAGACGGTATTTTTGTCTTCATTCTAGTGGTAATATCTTTGTAAAGGGGACTTTGCACTACTTGGGAATTCATTTAAACCCAAATGACTGAGAAACATGAAAATGCATGAGTGCTGATAATGATTACTTCATAGCAGTTATTTGTTGGCTCTCATGAGCCCCTGTTGAGTGAAGCATGCTGGGAATAATTCTCACTGCTGTAATAGGGACTACCTGGTGTGGTGCATCTTGACTGGATCAATGTACAAGATAAATGGACCAATAAGAGAAATCCTTAAATAGATCATGAACATTTATAGCTGCATCATTTGACAAATTTTTATTATCTGTGTTCTGTGAAAAAGTAGATTTTTGTATTATTGGCGCATTGAGTATTAGCATTACTAACAAAATGTAATATTGTGTACAATATACAATTTTACTGTTCACAAATGAATTTGAGTTTAGCCTCCATAATATCATTGAACATAACACACATACATACAGAATGTGTTGCTATAAAACTGAACACTATACTTCAATCTGGTTTTGGGGAGAAGAACAAAAATTCAAAGACTGTATTTCACGAACAGATCAAACACGCTGGAAATATATCAAAGGTTACAGTTACAGTAATGGCATTTTCATTCCCTAATTGATATGCAGGTAGCAGATAGTTTGTTGAACAGATATGGCTTTGTTTTATTCTGTCTCAAACTTTTTTTTTTCTCCTCAATAAATGATCATCATTTAAAGTCGTCTCTGCAAAAAGAGTCAGTTGATGCTGATTTTCTTCAGATCCATCACTGAAATCAGTTTCTTTTGAGAATACTATGAGATGAGAGGGTCAACCTTGCCAAGTCAAACAATATCAGCTCAGCTAAAATCTTTCCACAAATGAAGATAACACAAACACCTATTCTTCTGTTCATACTTACAAAAATTAAGGCAAGAAATATCCATGTTTCGGCATTTCATCCTGAACGCAGCATTTTGCACTGAACAGGTACAAGTGGTAACTAGGCACCTTTGAAGCCTTTCAGTGTCTCAAGTGTTGTGTACATTTTTATTTACTTTGCAAATTTCAACACTTCATCACTGGATGGCCAAATGATTCTGATATCCTCTTGTTTTATGATGGTGGTCATACAAAATGTTTTTTGTATGGTTCAGATGTCCTTCATTCACGGCCATTGAAAACTTGCTGCTTAACAGAGTGTGAAGTGCAATATTAACTTTTAATGATTATTGCTTTCAACTGACATACAACAAACGGAGCGTGAAAATAAAACTCTTACCTGAATGACTTTATTAGTTGTCTTTCAGATGGATTTTAATTAAAACAGTGGGAGCAAGCAGATTTTTGTCACAGTATTGCAATGCAGTTAGTGAAATTTTCTGGACCAAGTTTGAAAATGAAATTTGTGCAAGATATTTTGTCCAAGTTAATTGTCCACAAATTGCTTGCTACAATATTTGGTTAACATTAAGTGAAAATATCACTAATGCTATTTGAAGAAAGGTTGGTATCGTAGTATTAGAACAGGTGTAGTCAAATTCCCTGGTGATTTCAGGAAAATAGCAATAAAACAATTAAAATGCACTACCAATTTACGCCACTCTTTTCACTTGAATGTTGCATCAATGTCCTGCATAAATCATTGTACGCAATTGCACACTGTTAAAATTTTAAAATAAATCCAACAAATGAATGTAATCACATCAAAATTTCAAAATGTTTGGCATTTTCATCATGACTTAATACCCTACTCCACAACTATTGAAGAAATTGTCCTTAGGATATTTTTTTATGATTCTAACTAAGGCATCCATCCAATCAAACGATGTTGCGCCAAGGTTACGCTCACAGTAATTCATAATAACACTGCCCAGAGATACACTGTCTCCAAAATACTCCAACTATAATGCCAGACGCACCGACTCTGATCTTTTTACTTTATACATTTACCTGCTAGTGAATATTATCTTGGGAGTGATTTCCATTCTTTCAATTATACCGTAACTAATTTAATTTACTGCATGAACGATTGACGAGATTAACTGGAATGCTCGTTCAGATTTGCATCTCATTTTCCCTCTCTATATCTTTCTCTTTTTTGTTTCATTATAAACCCTAACAGTGATATCAGCTGCTTTCTTCAAACTGTATTTTTTCAAATATCCATTGGCATCCGTGTAAAATTTATGGATGCTACGTCAATGTTGTAGTGCTGGTTAAACACACTGGCTCTGCTTGGAAAATATACGCAGGCAGCTACCGCCCTTTGAACCCTGCTGTGAATGCGATATCCCATCATTCATAATTCATAGCAATACTTCAATATAGGTTTATGTAGTAACTTTGCTAAATTACAAAGTGATAAAGTAGTTATCGCAAGTACAGATATTTTTTGTCTCTCGTTTCCCCATCTCACAAAACAGTCTTTCTGAACTTTAGGCTCTTATGCTGGAATGAACTTACATCAGAGTCCATTTTTCTCCCCTGTTACTGCCAGTATTTCCTCACATAAAACCTGACGCAACCATTGTGAAGTGAGCTGGAATCATTTAGACAGCATCTTCACTGTGAAATCGCTTTATCTCATTCCATATTTTATTAAACTTATACAGCTACAGCACCTCACTAAAACAGGCCATTCAACCGGGTGTGAATTCTCAATTCGACATGAATTCATAAAACTGCCATTAAAGTATTGTTGCCTGGGAGGCACTCTGAAAATATTGCATCAAAATATCTGGCTCTATAGATTCACAATTGCTGTCACTGCTGACACAAGTCACTGCGGTTCAATTTTGTTGATCTTGCATGTGTGCTGCATATTGTTACATTATGATGCATATAACTAAAATCAATGGTGGTTTCTTTTGATTGTTTGAAAAAGACCCAGTGGGTTGTGGGGCATAGAAACAGATGGAAAAGAAAATCAATATTATAAGTGGAGATCTGAACCAAAGCTTGTACCGTTGAAGTCTGTTGCAGCATCTGTTCCACTCATGGTCTAATCCTTCAAGCAAATGACTAGAAATCAATATCTCGGTGAATTACCATCACCAGCGATAAAAAATCCGCTTTTGCTGTAGAAGTTGATCTTGAACCAATTTGTGAACAGCCACACTCATGTGAAATAGGTAAAGACACTGGCAGGGGCTAGGCATTGGGTTTTACATCTACATGTACAGTAGCAGATTGACTGCAATATTTCATATTGAGCTACAGCTATAATTACTAAGGATTAACTGTTTTCTTGATCCAGTGTAGGTAAACGAGATGAATGCAGATGTTGAAATTGCATCATGGTCAAAGTTGAAATGATGATCAAATTATCTGCTGTTCATCTGCGGTAATCTCCGATTATGAATCCAGAAATGGTTTTAGGATATCTTATCTCCTATACAAAAGGACAGGAGCTCCCTATCAACAAAAGCACAATGTGACTCCATGACGAACAACAATTTGCTTTACTGATAGAGGGACTGTGACTGCAGGTACATCAGAGCAAACAATACAGACATGAGAGAGTGATTACTGTATGCTTTCACTTTACAATACATGCAGACAAGATTTGTTTTGATGAATTCAAACAGTGTGCATTCTTTTCTTCTCTCCAAAAGGGCATTTTCAACATCTACCGGCAGCTGTGATGAATTTATTTGAAACGCTTTGTAAGCATGTATAAATGGCTAATTTCCAATGAATCAATGACAAGCAATTCACCTGTACAGTACTACACCCTATCAATCACATGTACATGTAATCACCAGCAAGGATATATAACTAACACCTTTCTGACTGATATACAAACACACATACAAATAAATGATTGTACGCCTGTACCTGCCCAAAGGGTGGCTAATGTTACTTGTGTTTATTATAAAATTGTATGACAATTTGCAATCCAATACTTAAAATATTCCGCCAGTCTTGGCTGTGATGTAATAATCAAATTCTTTGATCCTGGCCAACAACATGTCAAACACTTGTCTGCCTCGAGGAATAAACCTGTTCCAAAGTACGCAAAATCTAACCCCTAAGGGATAGCCCTAAAATCTAACCCCACAGGGATTGCCCTTATAACTAAAATCTAACCCCTCAGGGATAGCCATGACTAAAATCTAACCCCTCAGGGATAGCCCTGACTAAAATCTAACCCTTTAGGGATAGCCCTAACTCAATCAATTCTCCTGTAACATGAAAATGTGTCCTGCAGTAACAAATACATATGTACCCTGTTCATTGTCAACCTTGTGAGTGCTGTAATTTTTCCCACCAAAATTTTAGTGCAACATTTTACCAATTTTTATTAATTTTTCTCTAATTTTTTAATAATTTTGGATCATACTGACATCAATTTTCATTGGTTATCATTTTTGGTCAAGATTTGGAAAAAATCTGAAGAAAAATTGTCTGGATCTGCAAAAAAAAGATTGTCTGGGACATTGGGTTATATAAAAATTGACTTTGGCATTCAAAAAGGTTAATAACACAGCAATGTTAAGGTACAACCCTGGTGAGCAACATATAAAACACAATACAACCAATATATTGTGTAAGCACTCACAAAAAACTAAGTTTGTGTTTTTCAAAAATTAATGAGACAGTACCACTGAGACAGAACTGATAAATATTGCCATTCTTACATTGTACATAATTTAATTCAACATCAAACATGCTCCATTAATTTGGATGTTTTTATATTTTCCGTTGACAAAATTAGAAATGCTTGGAAATGACAAACATAAGTCAGTATTCCAGTGTCAGAATATTCTTAACTGCCCTATGTGTACATTATTGCGATCTTTAATTAAACCAAGAATTTTTTTTATATTTTAGTCTACATGAAGAATTTACATTAAAAGCACGTACAATTTCTATCATCTATGGATTTGTAGCATGAAGAGAGAGACAGAGCATTAGAAAACCCAAGGGACAGACTCAGTAAAGAGCGGAGTTGTGGCAAATAAAATGTAAGTATGGCGGCACCTCTTGGTTATAACTGAGATATTGAAAGAGTACATAGCCTGGGAAAGTGGACTTCTTTCACCACTATGGTTCACAGATAGGTGTATTGTTGATACATATCTCAGACAGTAAAAGTAACATACGGCAAATTCAATTTGGGAACAAAACACATAACAATGTTTGCTGTATCTAAGCGAGTTGAATCAACATTGCCAGTTTCAAAATTTCAGCTAAAACCTGAGGAAACTGAAATGCTGAATTGAGCAGGTCATGAAAAGAGCACATTCGATTAAAATTTGAGTGTTTGTGACAACTTGGGCATAAAAAGACTATCTTGAGGCGAATCGAAACAGTAAAAGTAACAGGAAGGTATAAAAACATCTATAACATGGGTTCTGCATTAACTGCGGCAGTTCAGGTGTGATGGTGTAGACATTGAATTGACAGTATTACAGTCTCAGCCTTCTGCATGATTGAGTTGACATATCACTGTGTGAATACATGCCACATTGAAAGTGGACAGACACTTTGTTTAACTTTAAGTCAGATTCTGAGCTCACGATGCATGAAAAAAACCCTAAATCATTTCATCTACAAAAATCTACAATGCTATACATATTTTCTCTTGAAATTCACTTAACTTTAGGCCGTGTTCAAAAAAAGTGGTGGGGGGGGGGGGGCTGGAGGAATTCAGGGGGGGATTCGAAAATTTTTGGGGTAGTCGAGGGGGGGACTTGAAAGTTTTGCTCTGCCTATAGGGGGGGGGGGGACCTAAAAATATTTTGACTCCCAAAATTTTGATGTTGTCCAATGGTTCTAATGTTAGTAATAATTAAACAAAATCTAGAACCGTTTTGTCATATTTTATTTCTTTAATCTCGAAAAAGTCTAAAAATGTATGAATGCCATTCAATTGTCGTAGAACAAGTTGGCCTTGTAATTGGGCAGGAGCTACAACTGTTGATAATTTTTCAATATTTCTATGCAATGTATCAAACACAGTTTCTTGGTGTCTCTCTACAGCATGCTGAAAAACACAATATACAGTTTGTCAACAAAGCCTGTTTGTCTAAATTTTGGTGATAATAGAATGATGCAAATGCACGGTACACGTAGGCTGTGTTGGCAAGCTGAATACTGGATAGCTCAACATTCTATAGGGAATAGAACAAGAACACAATTGTATAAACTGAACAAAAATATTGTCAAAATAAAAAGTTAATACAACTACTGCCCTGCAACTACATACTGGCAGTGACATTGATACATGTAGCTCTGACTCTGATGTAGTTTAAGAAGAGTTTCGGTCATAGGACACTCAATCAACAGTGAAACATTCATCTACTTGTACACAGGATCCAGCCAGAGAGCAACACATAGAAGACTAGGGAGCTAACAGTTACCATGGATTTTTAAATTCTGGCATATGAGAACAATCAAATATTAGAGAAAAAAGATGGGGTCACCATACTTGATCTTATACAAATGTACGATGAAAAGTCCGTTTTTCTAAAATCACTTAAAATCAATATATAAAACCATTCATTTCAAGTTCATGCAGTGAATGAAATTTTCACATCTCATTGTACCAATAACACAAAAGTACAACTTTGAACAGTAAAGACTCTAATTTAAATGGAAAAATGTGTGACTAAATGGAATCTTTTATTTGTTATCAAATTTGCCATTATTACACCCAAAATTTCTGAGATTAAAACATTAATATCATGGAATATTTTAACCTTCCAGTATTGTCAATTTTGTAAAACATTTTATAAGTGGCATCTAAGTTGTATATGTCTTGTACTTTTGAAAAAAAAATTCGGTAGGTCACTGTGCTCATTTTTTCACAATTTTGTTAAACGTAGCTAGGAATACACAATTTTCACACTCTCTCATGATTGTCATTTTGTGTGCTTTTCAGCTGGTGCCATTGAATTGGCCAGAGTTGGTTAAACTCAAGTCGGCTTAGACTGAGAAATCCAAAAAGTTCACTGATGCATTTAAAAATGAATCAATTTAAGAACTTGCCCTAGGTATATGGCTCTACAACCTGCTGATAAGAGGTAGTGTTGAACATTTGCGTGCAGAACCACACATTACATTTTTTTTTTCACTCTGCGTGCATTCCTAATAAATAAGCGGCTATATGGTAATTTGGGGGGGGGGGACTTGAAAATTTTTGAGGGTATTGAGGGGGGGACTTGAAAATTTTTGAGGGTATTTAGGGGGGGGGATCTGAAAAAAAATAAGATTTCAATCGCGATTCCTCCAGCCCCCCCCCCCCCTCACCATTTTTTTTGAACGCGGCCTTACACCTCCCAGATTTCTTGACCCAGAGGTGGCAAGGCAATCTTTTCTGTAACTCACACAGGACTTTCAGCGTTTTCACTTCTCACACTTTACACTCAAGGCAATGCATGCAATAGTAGACTGTGTATGTCCTTACAGGTACAGCTAAATGAATACTTAATCATGGAAGATTTATTCATGTGGAACTGAGGGTGACAGTTATCAGTTATTTTCACCACTGTTGTGCATGGCTGCAGTTCCAGTGAAAGATTTATCTCATACGTCGTGAGTTAGCTGTTGAGATCGCTCCGTGAAATTTTTATTTGTACTGGTCAGTACACTTGATTAGTGATCAATTTTAACAAAATAGATATGGAATAGGAAAATGCCAATATTTGGGTCACGCGAACACTTTCTGTACATCTGAAAATTGAAAGTCTATAGACAAGACGTGGATTAACTTGATTCAGAAAATGGATCTGTTTCCACGGATACAATGGAAGCCTCCTCGGTGTAAGCTCTGACTTTGACAAGTGACGCCTGAAAAAGGCATTAATCCCTTGAAACTGCCGGAACAAGCTCCTGAAATTTAAATTAGTTCCAGTTGAACTCTGCATTTCATCAGAGTCATTTTAAAGAATTGTTCAGGAATTTGGAACCTGAATCGCCGGCATCCATTTCTCAAACAGTTGTTTTTCTCCACTGAAGCCTTTACTTACTGAGAGAGTGTCATTTGGGTCCAATACTGCTGTTCATATCAACAATCAGTTAGTCCAAATTTGCGATGATACACACATATACATGTCAAACACTTGCGTCACAGCAGTCAGTCAATAAAGCATTCAGCGTAATAAATTGCGCATCATCTTTATTACGTTGCCCAGTTGACACATTTACCGACTATTAATCAATATCTAGCACACCTTTCAGTTTCCCAGCCTCTTCCTGGATGTCATCGCCATGGGAATATTAATTTATCACTTAGCGCTAATTTGTCTTTTCCTCTGACAGCAATTAATTTGGAATACTCTGAAGATGGAAGGGTTGTGGATGCCGCAACTGGAGCAGGAAATTACACCTTTTGTGTGGAACATGTTTACTTTTCCTGACAGGAAATCTAAGTACATGTGCAGTGCTGGTATGTGTAACTCTGTGCTTTGTGATGTGAGTGATCCACAGGCCTGGAAATGCAAGCGCACAGTACATTGTATGGACTGTTCATTTGCCAAGTCAAGTTTACATTAATCTGTGACATGAACAGACCACTAATTTTCATCATAGGCCCTAGGGTCTATGAATTTTATGCACAACGGATGATATTGAAACTGGATATTTTGTTCAAGTGTCATTGATTTCAAGGATTTCAAACATTCAAACCTATCTTGTTTGAATATTTGATTAGATACGTTTTGGTACTGTAGCAAAAAAGTTCACTTCATACGGGGTTTCTGAACACAACCTGAGAGGAATGAATTGATTGGTGCATTCATGTGATTTTTTTTTTCAAGAATTCTCCTCGGAGGCATTTTCTTAGAAGATTCATACCATAATAACACACAGGGACTTCTTACAACAATGCATCAAAGAGATAAAGAGCTGTACCTTGGGCCAAATCAATATTTCAAACAGTGGGCTTTATTTTTGTTACTGTAAACACTTTTGAAAACAAAGAAACAATGCCACTCAACTCAGGGTACCACCAGAGAGAATCAACAACACAGTGCAAGTAGTTATACCGTCTTTGAAATACATTTTGTGTGTTTTAGTTTTACTGTTCCCTACGGAACTGTAAAATAAATCAGCTTGTGTCTGAGCTGAGTTCAAGCTGAGGCTGGCATGGGACACCATTCTGTAATGAGTAAATGGGCATCCAAACAAATGAGAATCACTTATGATGCTATTTTTTTATTTCAGTAATTCATCAACCTTTTCAACTAAATGACGTCAGTCTGATAAAATTTTACCAAGCAATTAAACATGCAGTACGTATAATATACGACAGAGTTTTTCGTGACATACAAAGTTACAAAGCGGTGACTTGCAAATAACGACCATCAATTATCGTTTGCCATATTCAGATCACATACCAACATAGGTGTACACGGCCGAATGTTAACTTCACACCCGTAAATCTTTTCGATACTTCACTCTAATGGAGCAAATAGACTTTCAATTTCACAGCTTGCTGTGTAAAGTGAATTTTGTCTGCTTGTGCCTCGCTAACTGCAGTTCAACATCCTACATTTGTAACGTAAAGTCTGCACTGCAAATTTTAATAGGGCATGACCATTTACTTTCTATGGGGCTGCATGGAAGAAGCTTCTAGGAAAGAGCTTTTTTTTCAGAAAGTAGCAGTCAACATGCTAAACAGATGATAATAACATTGGTTGAGAAAAGTGAATTTGCAGATTTTATACCAAGCACGAAGAAATAGCCACAATGTATCAAAATGTATCATTGAAGTGAAGTACTTGTGCTCTTACCTGCTTTAATGTTTTATAACATAGCGGCCCTACCTAGTCTTTCAATTTCTTTCAAAAAATACTCCAAGAATTCATCAAAAACGTGATTTGCATTTTAATCAATTTGAGCATAACATTTGCATACTGGTACATGTATGCTTCTACTATTTACCCAGTTTTGTCCCGTAACCAACCAAAAGTACCGACATTTTGTGGAAACAAAATATTATTTTCATCCAAGTTGCAACCAATGGTTTTCCCCATCAAAGTTTGAAACAAGTTATATGTATTCTGATTGCCACTAAAAGATGAAATGACTCAACACAATCAACTCAAACAGCTGACCGGCATGCACCAACTCGTTACTGCGATGTGCTATTTTGTAATTTTCTTCCATTATTTCATGTCTGCCTATTCAAATTACCAACTAATTGATCCACGAATCTGCTGATTATTTACATATAGTCTTTGCTTTCTTTGTCAGCAAAAAAAGATTTTTTTCAGATTCTTCTTTTCTTTTCACATGTCCATCTTCATTCACACAGTTGTATCAGTCTAATATTATCAGCCATGAAATATAATTACTGCTTTTTAAAACAAACAAACTACAAAGTAAATAGATAATCTAATTAGTAATTGACCATAGTAATTTTTACCACAGACTCATTAAAATCAGTTTCAGTAAAAAGTCTTGCCTGGGGCTGATGAACAAAGAATCGTCAACCCAACCAGCCACCCATACAAATCCTATTTGACATGTTCAGTCTTGACTGTCACTGTGTTGGGCCTTGTTTTAGAATTTCAACTTTTTGTTGTAATGCATTGTCCTTTTGAGAACAATGAACAACACAGTAAAGGCAGTGT
This sequence comes from Ptychodera flava, assembly GCF_041260155.1. Taxonomy (NCBI): domain Eukaryota; kingdom Metazoa; phylum Hemichordata; class Enteropneusta; family Ptychoderidae; genus Ptychodera; species Ptychodera flava. Next base: position 28,331,192 of record NC_091933.1, on the reverse strand, counting down.
TCAAATAGAAGCCCTGTATGCAGTGTATGGCTATGTGATGCCATGATTCTTTTACAGCTAGGAAAACAGCCTAGAGTTAGCTGTGAATCAAATCCAGACACTGGTGTACAATAACACACCTGCAAGGTTCACATTGGTTAGAGTAAACACAATCTTTCATATCCCATATACTGTTCGTAAGCTACTACTAGCAAGACAGCATGTATTGCTTCTTTGGTTTCGCATTCATTCTCACCATGGAGGTCCATGAGAGATACCGCTTTGATCTCCCAGGCACCTCCATGCTCTCAGTGCCCTGTGTAGTGTACAACACGTACCATTCATGACACTTTGACATGTATGGCATGATAGTACAGTACATCCATCACAGGTAAGTGGTTTACAGGGTCCAGCAAAACTGCTCTAACTATCCCCATACACATGATAAATCCAGAGCAAATTACTTTCAATGAAATGTTGTGCGAATGTCATATCTATGAAATGATGATGCAACTCTGCATGATGGTTCACAGTATTTGAAGCATATGGTGCATTCCTTCCTTCAATTCATTTCTCTTTTAAGTAACATTGATTGCTTCATCAAATACACGGCGTCACTTTGATTGCTTAAACTCCAATTTCTGACTTGCATATAGTCTGTGCGGAACTTGTCAACATCAGATCGTGAGCCGAGTTAAAATTCAGCACGATGAATTGGTATGGTAGTCAATTAGTTGTGACTAAACGTCGATGACATGGCTAGTCTTGAGGTCGGACACATCTGACTGTTCAATAAAATTTCCTTTCATGAGCTTGTCAAAAAACATTGCACATATGTCAAAAAGCTGTGCAAACATGGAACACTGGAAATTTTATCTGAGTGCCCCACCTTAATAACAAATACGAACTTTTACGCCATGTAGTAGTGTGATATAAAGTTCATTGAGCATGGCTATGTTGAAATTATTGCTGCTAAGTGCTTTTTATATTATCCGCATGGCTTACATCACCCAAACCAACTAATGGTTAGACTGATAGTTAAAATGGTCAAATCTTTAAAGACCCTGATGTAAAAATCATGTGTCCAGATGCCTTACCAATAAACTCACCATGATACCACTCTGGTTACTTTTTACTCAAAAGCTGATCATCAGTACTGCTACTGAATTGGAAGTTCTAAAATTTCTTAAGAACAATTCAAGACATCCCAAGTAACAGCCAAAGACAATTAAGATAGGCATATAATATATTTCATACTAATTACTTTTTACCAACAGAATCCATCAAAATCAGTCAGGCATTAAAAATTGAGTAAGTGGTCCTTTTTTACGGCTACTAAAAATTCAAGACAATTTAGCAGAGTGACAAAATGAGATATCTGTAAATGCAATCACTGTATGAAATATTCGTGAGTTTTTACGACCTTCACAATTCTACCACTTGACTTGATATGAGCAAATCATTTCAACTTTCTTTTCCTGGTCTCTGACACAGATATCAGATACACTGGTGGATATACAGTTCATGAAATCCCTACAAATTTTTTCATGAAGGGTAGTAAATTGCAGCATGGGATCATATTTTCATGTTTTGTTTCCAGTTTTTCTTCCGAAATGGACAGTGCAATTCTTTGCAGAAAATGCAGGCTAAATGTTTGGATCATGGCAAAGACCCTTAACCTTGATATCAAGTGGAAATGAAATACAGTAACTGTAGACTACTAAATGCACTGGAATATTTTTAATTTGTGAGTATTAAAGGAACACACTGACATTATTACAGCCAAAGACAATATGGAAATCAACAATAATTTTGTTGTTGTAGACATGATTGTGTTTTATTAAAATGTTTGCAACTTACACTTGTCAAAGTCATCAGCTGGCCTGGCAGAAATAAAAGCTTTCAATAAAAGTCTGGTTTCTTCCCCCCTCCCCCACCAGCCTCCACCCCTCAAGGATTTTTCTTGCACCAATGATTTTTAGGGTCAACCAATGACTATTAAGTTTTAGATGTAAACAAAAGTTTAACAAAGCCCAGAGTCCAAGCCAGGCTGTAACTTTCCATTTCACTATGTTATTTGTAATTCAAATAGTTAGTAGACAATCTTTTCATTTTCTTAATCACATCTTGCAGAAAGTGAAAGCATAGCCGTGTTCTTTGAATTCAACTTGTTGACATGAAACTAACATGGTAAACTATGAGAGTGAATGAAAAGGAACTACAATAAATGAATACAGTTTTGCAGTACACTGTAAGCACAGACAGAGTTGCTACTTCTGACGCATTACAACAGAAAAGCGCATTCATTGCACTCCAAAATGGAAGAGGAGTTAAATCTGCCACAGTGCAATCAAGGACACACTAAAATCCACAGACAGGAAATGCCCACATCATCAAGCAGATTTGGTCACGACTTGACACTGTCTCTCCCACAAGAGATGACCCTGACAGCTTAAGCACATACAAGACCACCCAATCACATATCATTTCACTTTCAGTGGCGTGTTTTGACAATAGTAGAGATAAGCTGTTCTCAAAAGGTGTTCCATAAATGGCACATAAACCAGAGAAGATCCGCTAATCCAAAAATGGAGATGGCGTGACGTATGGAGGAGTTTTCTTTTATCACAAATGGGCTCAGCTACTTTCTAAAATTGGATTATTTGTCATATTGATTCCTTGAATTTCTCAAACACATGTAAACATTGTCATGACACAGGGTGACAGTTTGTGAGGGGCGGGGGGGGGGGTTTGAATTACCCCACCCACCATCCCTTCACTGACCCCAACCCTCACTCCCCCATAAATATTTACATACCAAAGGTTGAACTTCAGAGAAATCAAAATCAATGCACTGTCTGTGTTGAGAATGTTTTCATGCTACACATGTCAAAGCTAACTTCATCATGCCTGGTGATTCTTTTGACACTATATCTGATTTATGTACATTCTGACCACATACTGCTTTCATTTGCACTGAATGCAGAGAATGGCCAGTCTGTGTTTTTCATGTATTTTTTGTGTCCATGTTTCATCATCACAGTACACGCTTTCAACCGCACACACACACACACACACACAATAGTGTACAGCCTGAATACCCCTGCAGGCTTTGTGACTTGCAAAAGGATGTCAACCAAGGTCAGACACTTGTGTTGTAGTTTTCTTCAAACCGACAAAAAGTTGATTGTGTTGTCTTGATAAGGACAGATGTAATGTCCATAAATGAAGAGACAAGGTGTTATTCTCAACAAATGTAAATGCATTTGCCAGCAAATACTTAGGAAGAAATTGGTCATCACACATGTACAGGCATGAAACATGCCCATTTAAGACTGGTATTACAAATTTCCTGCTTTTGTTTTTAGCCATGTTGTAAACAAGAGGAAGACATACATGTTATGTAGGTAGCTATATACTTGGAAGAATATGGAGATACAGGAAATGACATTGTTATTCATGATCATTGTCAAAAGAACTTTGCTATTTCCAATACTTTTTTACCATGAATGTAAAGGATTATTAGGTCTTACATCATCAGATGTGATGTGAGGCATAGACAGATTATGGGACAGTGACTCATCTACAGGAGTGTGTTACTGTGGAGGTATAAGAAAGCATACTCTACCGGTACAACCCCTACTCCTACGTTCTTTCAACTTTTCATCAGCTGACTTTCAGCAATGCTTGACTGTATTTTGTATGCCTTGCATATTAATAAACATATTTTGGAGGTTGTTGCTATTTTGTGTGTTACATACCATGTGCAGCCTTGACTAACTACACATACAAACATTAGAGAGTAATACACAACTCATACTCAATCCAACACATTGAGGAGAAACTTGATCAGGGCTTTACTATTTGCAAACTTTTGCACAACTGAAAGATAAAAAAAATATTTATTTTCACAGAATCTTTGTGGGGTCAAAGCCTACTACTCAACAATGAAATACATACCAGATTTCTGTTATCAATCATTCATAGAGTTTACACGGTACTTATGGTGTGGGTGTTACTGATATATATTAAAACAAGAAGTGGTTCCAGCCCCAATCATATCACACATTCCTTTTCCTGTTTTTGCGCTATGTGATCAGAACTCTGTTTTGGTATCGTAATTAAAAAAGCAGTTTCCCCCAGGACAGCACGTATTTCATGTTGAATAGTACATACAGTAAAGAGTGAATGGTCTTTCCTGGTATGATATGGTCAACCATCTACATGTAGTTTGGAAACCTTACTATTCGGTGACTCACAGGTACCCTTACATACACAAAGACACAATAACACAGGATACATGCGTATGACTGTACCACAGTCCCTCCACTGTGACTGTACTGATTTGTATACAATATGCTCAGAATGCCCTTTACCAAAAAAATACATGTAATTTCTGGAAATGTTGTGCCAACTTGAGGAATAGGGGAAACTGTTTTTGTTGTTAGCCCTTTATCTTCACATGTAAACCAAAAAATTTGTTTTGCGTCACAATGCGTCATACAGGTGTGTCATATTGTCTCAGAGGGTAATACTGGTAGATATGGTGCTCACATAAAACAGGGACGGCTAAAAAACTTGTTTGCAAAAATAAAGGTTTACATGGCAGGTGGGAGGGCAATTTTTTTCACCTACCAGTGGACAAGGAATAGGCAAGGGGGCGATTTTTTCTTGTTTGGCAGACTGAGACAGTGCTCACTCGCAACTTGGCTAAGAACTTTTATAAAGATCTGCTTTGTTTTGGGGCATTTGTTGTTTTGGAGGCAAAAGAACAGGGATGTGTCACAGAATGGGCATGCATAGGAAGCTTTTTACAGGGGAAAAAGGCAATGGAAAGTTTGCTAATAGGGAAAGGAGAAGCTCCAAGGGTATCATGGGAGGGGGAGAAGGGAATATTATCGGGAGGGAGGGGAGGACAGTTGCAAAAACTAAAAAAACTTTCGCTTTCCCTTCTAAATTTTAATTTTGTTCAAAATATATTAGAACAGCACAACATGTGAAATCACCCCTCAGCCTGGTTACAGTTTTTCTCAAGACAGGCTTGCCGGCTGCCCCTGATTGAAAGGGGGTTACAGTTTTTCTCAAAACAGGCTTGCCGGCTGCCCCTGATTGAAAAGGGGTTACAGTTTTTCTCAAAACAGGCTTGTAAGCTGCCCCTGATAGAAGTTGTCATTCCAATGATTTATAACATCAACTGTTCATATTTTCCAGTCTCCCATACACGTACATAAACAATGACATGTGCTGGCAGCTAACACTTTGAGATTGGACACGATAATTCTAATCTTCAAGACAAACACACACAACATTCCTCAAAGGAATCACAGCCATGGGCTTGTAACATTTTTTTAATCACTGAACTACTCTGTGAACATTGATGACATAACCACGGACCACAAAGGCTGACATTAGCAGAATTCAAGCTCAGGTGAAAATATTTAGCCTCAACAATGTAAACACCAAAAATACTTGTAACCACTGCCAAGTTGGATACCACCAACAGATCCTCAAAGAAACAAACCATATTAAACCATATATTTACGTCATACATTTCTAATTGCCTTTGATTATGTTTCCACTAGTTTGTTTAGGTTTTCTTTAGGGATAATATTTATTTTTATGATCAAGATCGAAATTGGGATAAAATTTCAATACAAGTTGATATGATGTACTATACTAGATAATATAACTTTTCAGTAAAGAGAAATGGAGAATTGCTGTCATCATTTAGTAATTAATCATGCTGTGATGCTCATATTTGCTATCAGATTGCTGTTTCATGTTTCTATTATGACCAAAGGTGACAAAACGTCTGTCTTTCTGTGACAAAATGTCATGATTTTACATCAAAACTTCTGATGTATTTTGCATTTTTTTGTTCTCCTTGTGAAAAGGTATTATTTTTCTAATTCTGAAATAATACCGTGATGCCTGTTATTCAACTTTTAAATACAGCCTCTACAGTATGTTTACTGGTAACATTTAAGGTAGTATTGCACCTAAAAAGTGAAAGACTTTAACTTTTGCTCAAACTTTCCTAAGGGAAACTTCAAACCATCTTCTTTCAAAATCAAGAATAAAAAATCAGGGGTCATCACCGTTCAAATTTTAGCCCTGAGAAACAAATTATCTAAGATTTACTGAAATTCACAATGGCCCAAATTCCTGTGTTAACTCTATGAAGAAAATAAAATTGCTGATTTTTTTCGCAAAATTAAGACAAGAGGGTGAAAATTTGTCATACACTGAGAGCTTTAAAGTGAGCCCTTAAAAGTGGTAGATCGGAAAGGATTGTAAAAGTTTGAGAGTCTTAATATCTGTTCCCGAGGTGCATTCTAATGTTACTGTTGACCACTAAATTCTACTAGTCCAGATTAGAATTTTGTTGTCAACAATAACATTGCATTTTGCACACAAAGTACTGTCTTGGCAAGGTTATCACTTCAGTTTCAGAACACTTTGAGGAGAAGAAAAGGAGACGCACTTTATTTTCTGGAACAAAAATAAATAAAACAGTTTTTACAAAGTTGACACAGACAAGAGATCATTATATATTGTATTTGACTTACCTTTGTCATCATTACAAATTCTAACCAATCTGCTGTGATATATTGATTCGTCTATGTCCTTCCTCTGCACTGTCACAAAATAACTGAATCCGCCGCTTGTGAATCCGTACACGTACTTAATTTTGTACGACTCCTTGTATTTTTCCTTGACATCGAGAAAAGTGTGACGTCCAAGTAGTTCATCGTTGTACGCCAACTGGAAAGCCCACTGTCCAAACATGTACTCTATTCGTTTTGAGGAGACCGCATGCTGCGTAGCAAGACTGCGCGGCCGTCCGCTATTGAAGGTGGTAGCAACGTACAAGGCAGGGGAACCATCGGGCGGTGCTGGAGCCATGAAAGCCACTGTGGATCCTGTGGTGGCCACAAAATCATTTTCGATGTTGCTTTCATCAAAAACCCGTCCCTCGGCAGGCGAGATTTTATCCAAGGCATGAAGCTCGCACGTCCCTTGCAGGGCATCCCCACATGCAATCAATTTATTCCTGTCATAATCTATCACTAAAATTTTGTTATGATTGTGAACTTGTCCTTTATAGTAATCACAATCAGTCAGCGGAAGACAGCGGGGATTGTCAATGGCTGGCCCAACCACATGTTCCAGTTTTAATTCCAAATTTTGCGTCAAATGATAGATATAATTCGTAGCACCGACATAAACCTGGCCATTGTTGCGATTCACCGTTAGATGCTGGAATTCCCATCCGTCCGGTGATGTGAAATTATCCACACCATAGTCAGGCACACTGGAAAAACTCTGTGCAGCGGAAACTGTGGCACTGAGAACGCAAACAAACACTACTTTGATGAAATTGGGAATAAGCCCCAACCTAAGCACCTCCATTTTTTTTGCACCACTCCAGCACAATCAACAATCCGCAGGTGGTTTCATTATCTGAAAAGAACAGAATGTAATAATTGTTGACATATTGCTTAATGAGGGACACAAAACACAATTGGAAAATCTTTAGAAAGAAGCAATGATGATATACAGCCTACTCCACTTGCAAAACAATGTTACGTCTTGGAGATCGATGAAGCCTCAGAGGGCACACAAAACAAACATAGGATGACAAATATGTTTAGCCACAGACCCTCAAGATACTATGGTTTAACAAAACACAATTACTTCTGTTTGCTTCAGTTCCACATCATTGAATGATGCCACAGTTGAAAACTCAGCAACGGTGTCGCGCGCTAACTGAATCACAGTTGGCACAAAATACAAGATTTGACACTTTTAGAAAGCATACACCAATACATTATCTCTAAAAACAAGTCATCACTGATGACACAGTCCCTGATGGATTATGGTGTTTGAATTACGGTGATTGAATTACATGCTTGGTAGCTTCATTACAGAGGAGAGGGGTGAATTTGTTAAATGTTGGGAAATATAAGATCCAATAATATGGCCGCCTGGCAGCCATATTGGATTGTATCGCAAAATAAAGTGACGTGCAAATATATGCCACAGTACTTTATCTGTGTACCAATATTGAACAAAATCAGTTCAGGGATAGTTGAGTTATGGTTCAAAAACATGAAAAATTCGAAACAAAATGGCCGCTCGGCGACCATATTGGGTCATAGTGCAAAATAAATTGATGTGCATAAGTATGCCACAGTACTTTATCCTTGTACACAGTTTGAAAAAATCAGCTCAGGGGTGACACAGAAATTGCTGTTGACAGATGGACGCACGGATGCACAGACGGACGCACGGACAGACGGGACCCACTCTGTAAGTCCCTGCGGGGACTAATAAGGAGCATCATTAACATGAACAACTGATTTACACTTGTGTCTCCAAGTTTGAAGTTGATCATATTTTTCACATCAAGGACTGTGGTCACTGGTTTGATTCTCAGAGAGCTGTAACAATCAATTATCACAGGCATCCTAGACAGCAAATGTTTAGAAACCTGTCCTTGCCAATACATCCGTGCACGGAATATTAGTAACAGCAAAACTATTCACTGATAGAGGATAATAGAACCATTATGTACAAATGTCATGAACTATTGAAAAGTAAGGCTATTTCTTCAGAGGGAAATGATATAATTGTAAATAATGCAAGACTTCTTAGCTGTAGTCCTGGCCTATGGTGGTACTTGGTATGGATAAATCATGTTCTATGGCAAATACTGATGTAAAACAAATTATGTTACCTGAGGTCACCCATTCATCTGAGAGCAAATTTGAATGGCACTCCAAACACTTCAAACTCCGGACAAATTTTGCATCTGATCAAGACTCTCTGGCACACTCTAAAAAAATTACTGGTTGAAAACAAAGCTGTTCACCGAAAAAGGGTGTTTGAAGGCTCTTTAAGTTCCTGGTGTGTGGGAAGGCAATGTGTTGGTGAGTGGTGAGGGGATGGCGGGCAATGTTTCATTATTTGGGCAGTCAGTTGAGTGTGGGTAGAGAGCAGGAATTCCTGAAAAGTTGCGGTTGCTTTGTCTGATGACATCCTTCACTGATAAATTTTCCTTATAACATGCCATGAAAAATCACTCTTTGTTTTCCCTTTGACAATTTTAGAAAAACACAAAGTCTGTGTTGATGACAGTCACAGTTACTTGTGGCTACGAAGAAATAAACTTACCAAGGGTACAATAAAAATCAAATTACCCAGGGCAGAATAATTGTGACCATCCAAGCTCTTCAATTCACAAACTGTTTACCTGGTTTCAGTTTTGTTTAGGGTTCATGGGTTCATGAGCATTTCCCTTAATAATGTATGCTTGTATTGTTAAGGTAGCATGCACCTCAAAATTGAAAGTCTTAAACTTTTGCCCAAACCTTCATCATGAAAACTTTCAAGCGGTCTCTTTCAAAATCAAGATTAAAATCTGGGAGATCAACATGAAAAGTTTTGGTTAAGCAAAACAAATTACCTTACAAATTTTTCAAAAATCAAAATGGCTGCCCTGCCCAACTTAGCTCTATGGTGAGAATACAAAATTTCAATTTTCTGTTTACGGGGGAAAATATATTTTTATTTTCAAAAAATTCAGACAGTGAACACTTTTAATCTAACAGCTTCAAAACGCGCCCACACAGGCAGGAAGATCCGATAAATATCGTAAAACTTGAGGGTCGTGATATATATCTGTCCCCAAGGTGCATTCTGTCTTTAGAACAGACCTGTCAATATTTAGCACACAAAGTAGCTAGCTTCCACCATTGTATTTTGAGTGATAAGATAATTTAATCACGGTAAACTTTTCTCCGCCGAGAAATATCATCAACTGAGCTGAGTATACTTTTGTCATTTCTTTTCTTATTTGACCTGGTCAAGGCTAAGCTAGTACAACTGAACTCTTAGTCTTACTCTCACAAGAAACATAAATGTTAACCTTGCTCTGGTCGTCAGGTACCATACAACCGTTCTTCCCCTTTAATTAATACCCAAAATTCTTATGCCTTGGTCTTTGCCTTGAATTGGTCAAATACTTGGTCACGATCAATTTAAAAATACGGAGTGTCTATTGACACCCGGGTGTCAATAGCCAGGAGCTGCCCTATATGGCTATTGACACCCCTCGGCCCGCGACCCTAGTCGAATAACTTCAAAACGGAGCTAAGTTACGTTGTCCATTTCTTGTTTCAGACAAGTTAATGCCCACTTTTTTGCTGTCGTGGGTACAGCTTTAATGGGGTAAAGTAACTGTGTAATGTTGTAGAATCATATCGACAGCTCGGGGTCAATAATTTTTATCCGCGGGCGAAGCTTGTCGAACAACATTTGACCCGAGTTGCGGAACCTTTTAAAAAACATGCGGACATACTAACACCGACAAGCACCGACAAGCACCGACAATAGATCGACAAGGACCGACAAGTGACCGACAAGTTGAATTAAACCATTCTTTTTCGATGTTTTGGTTTTAAAATGTCATTCTCTACTATTTTGGTGAATATAAACGCAATTGACAACGGCATTGAAGAAAGAGAACGATTGGCCGACAAGGAAATCGCGTATTGAAGCAGCTGTATTGGCCTTATTGGACCGACAAGTTGCCGAAAAGTTGAATTTAAACCATTCTTTTTCGATGTTTTGGTTTTAAAATGTCATTTTCTACTGTTTTTGTGAATATTTACTCAGTGACCGAACTGAATTAACGAAACTAAACGAAATATTGGCCGACAAGTAAATCGCGTATTGAAGCAGGTCTATTGGCCATACTAACAAGGGCCGACAAGTGATCGATAAGGTGGATAATTATCATTCTTTTTCGATGTTTGGGCTTCAAAATGTCATTTTCTACTATTTTGGTGAATATTAACACAATCGACTGAACAGAACGAAGAAACTGTACGAAATATTGGCCGACAATGAAATCGTATCTTGAAGCAAGGTGTCACATATGCCGGAAACCAAAAAAAAAAATTAAACTTGTCAATGACTTCGGTCACCTGTCGGTTTCTTTCTTTATACTTTTAGTTGTCGTAGCTTCAGATCTCTTTGTCGCTGTATTTTGATTTGAAACTGTTCTTTTATTTCGAAACTGTATATATTTACAAAGATAGTAGAAAGTAGAAAGTAGTGTTTGAATGGCGAAGTTCGAAAAATCGTTTTTTATTTTAACTTGTCGATGAGTTTTTGGTCACTTGTCGGTCCTTTCTTGACTTCATCTCTAAATGCGTCCATTATATAGACGATGTCGGGTCTCCGTCGTCCGAGGATTGGTTTAGTCTATCTAGTTGATTCAGTTACATTCTAGCGAATGTATGTCGGAGGAGGCAAATTAAGACTCAGTTTATGGTAGATAGATAGGAAGTCTATCGTTATAGGAGTGTGTTGTGATTGGTCGGTTATCACATTAAGGCTCTGTGTGATTGGTTGTTATTTCAAGCGATTTGATTGGTTGGAGTGTCGGATCCGATGATCCTGATTTTTGTTTTTAGTCATAAGGAAAGATAGGTGACTCGGGTTTTACATAGCCATAGCATGTTTTCCCGCCACTTTTTTGTATTGTTGTAATGATGTTTGTTATTGCTTTCGTGATGATAGATGAGGGATACTGAAGGGTATTCTCGGGTTTGCCCACTTTCGACTTAACTAGGCAGAAATAAGTAGTAAAATCGAATGTAAAAATGTGAAAGAGGCTCCCCACCTAACTATCCAAAATTTTTTTGTGTCGTTTGTGTTTGATTCGTTTCGAACAGTCTTTCTTATTTGGTATTGAGAGTCCTATGCAAAGGACTTTAAATTGTCACCAAGCTATGCAGCAGGAGCCAATTGAAATAATATTCATCAGCATAAGATCACAAAAATGCCACAAATATTTTATATGGAATTGTTTTTTCTTAAACATCGAATACTGTGAACTTTTAAATGAGATGTGCAGTACAATTGTTTGCCTACATCTTCCAAATTATATCAAAACTATCGACACACGGTTCCCTAAGCTATTCAAAGCTATTTACCCTGTTTAACAATGTGAGTACACTCTCCTTTTCCTTTTTACAGTGAGCTCATTCCTGTTTTATTCGTTGTCAATCATACATACTATTTCAATACATTCCTGATGTGAAAAATGGAGCTAGTACAGAATATGGCAGTCTACATGAGGGATTATGATAACATTCATTATCTATGCAGGCACCAATGATGTGAAGAATATCATAGTTTACCATAATTTTTGGTAGGAAACAAATACAAACTTTATCCGAACCGTGGTTTTGTACAGAATTTAAAATGGCAATAAATGAAAGAAAGAAATCAAGCAGGAAACAGACAAGTGGGTGAAGGAAAGAATGGGGGAAAATATTAAACAACTACATAAGTAAGGTGATACCAGAAATCTCAATAATTATAGAGGTATTTATTGGGCTAATTATTGGAAAAATGTACAATAGAATCATACAAAAAGAGGTAACAAATTTAGTTGAATTAAATATTTTTGGTGAAATTCAAAGATTTTTGAAAAATGGGCGAACCATTGGTCAATTTTCATTTGTTTTTTAGACTTTTGGAAAGCTTATGACAGCTTTTGGAGAGGTGGGTTTGGTACAAATTGTAGAACAATGGAATCAAAGGGAAGTTGTGGCGTGTGATTAAAAACATACATACGGTCATATTGAAAGTAAAGTGTCTTTTGATGACATTGAAAGAATTTGACCAAAATGAGGGTGTCAAGATGTGTTTAAGCCCCAATTTTAGTTGCAGTACTAGTGTACATCAATAAATTCAAGAAGCTGCTTAATGAATCACTGCTTGGGGTATACTTTAATTCAGAACTCATAAGTGGCCTGTTTTTTTGCTGATAATGTAGTCCTTATGGCACCAAATGAAAAACAAATGAAGTCTATGCTATGCATTGCTAATAAGTATTGTGAACTATGGAAAATGTCAATTAATGAAGAGAAGTCTAATATTTTAATAGTAAATAAGAAAGTTGAAAAATACAAAAAATGGACGATCGGTGAAGTTAAAATAAATAATCATCAGTGATAAGTATCTAGGCTAATGGACGTCACGTAATCTCTCTCACCATACTCATTTCATGGAAATAAGATCAAATTTGACAGTTTGTTTCCTCCCATGAAAGCAATCTTTGGAAATCTTGCAAACATTAAAGGAACTGATTATGATTTGACATTATGGAATCATATTATACGTCAGAGCAAAAATATGCGGGGAAAAATGTTGATACTTAGAAAGTCTTCAAAGAATGCAACGATTAGTGGGTAAATTCATCCTAAAAGCATGCAGCTATACATCAAATGAAGCAATTCTTGGTGAGCTTGGTTTGCAGTACTATAAGAAGTAGACTTGATATCATGAAACTTAAATAGTGAAGATTATTGTACATGGCCCATTGGTGTAGACCTATATGTTGTTCAGAATAACTAAGCTAAGTTTGGTTGAATTTGGAGGCCGACTGGCGAAAAAACGGGAGGGGTGTCAATAGCCAAATAGAGGGCCGGTTGGCTATTGACACCCATTGGTAGAGGCCGCCTGCAGTAGCACTATCGGACCGCAAAATGACGACCAAAGAAGCTTTTTCGAAGGATTTTTTTGGATTTCTATTAAGAATATATGTTGTTCAGAATAACTGAGCTGAGTTTGGTTAAATTTGGAGGCCGACTGGCGAAAAAACGGGAGGGGTGTCAATAGCCAAATAGAGGGCCGGTTGGCTATTGACACCCATTGGTATAGGCCGCCTGCAGTAGCACTATGGGACCGCAAAATGACGATCAAAGAAGCTTTTTCGAAGGATTTTTTTGGATTTCTATTAAGAATATATGTTGTTTAGAATAACTAAGCTAAGTTTGGTTGAATTTGGAGGCCGACTGGCAAAAAAAACGGGAGGGGTGTCAATAGCCAAATAGAGGGCCGGTTGGCTATTGACACCCGGGTGTCAATAGCCAGGAGAAGCTCTATATGGCTATTGACACCCGGGTGTCAATAGACTCGGCCTTAAAAATAACAGCTGGGTCCCTCTTTACTTTAGATTGCCACACCCATCGTCTACCGACAGACACGTACATGCGGGACTTATGCCCACAAGTTGCTGTTTTTACCTGAGTGAAAGTAAGCTAAAGTCATAAAAAATACCGCGACGTATAGATAGCCGTGTAAATGGCAATAACAAATGTCCCAGTATCTGAATGTAGGGAATACAGCGGGTTGTGCGACTGTTTCGTCTATAGTTATACTGCCATGGAGGTACCAAAAGACCTCCATGATACTGCTGACAGGCGATTTTTCACTGTCGCGCTACATCTACGGCCAAAAAAATTGTTATTCCGAAAACTACGCTGAAATACACAGGAAAACTAAATTTCGAAAAACAGCATCAAAAAGCATATTCGATCTGCAGCATTATATATAAGTTATAAGCTATAAGTTCAGTAATACCTGTCTCTACGCTTCTCACCGTTGAACTTGCACGCCCCGGCTCAGGAGAACGGCTACTCGAACATTGTACAACCACCCGCAAACAACACCGCCACTGGTCATGCTGGTACAAGTTTTAAATTTCATTCATTAAATATCATTACAGTCTCATACGAGAGTCAGACACTTTCTCCGAAAGAAATAATGCAAATACCAAACGACACTATGCCAAGATCAAACACGTTCATACATCAAAACAGCAGAAACCACACCATACACAGTGTACCGCGGACTTCAGCACAATTTCTTTCCGAAATTCCGAGGCGATAGTCGCAATGACATCAGTAATGATTCGCACCATTTCTGCGTTGCAAGAGAGCTCAGAAATTCACTCACGCTGTGGACAGAATTTCAAAATAACTCACCAATTACACAAGGACAAACTCCGTACGTGGCTTCTTAAACTCACCGCCATGCTAATCGATAGGGATTGTCGTTCACCGGAAGTCTTCCACTGAATTGATTGCAGGAACACTCAAGTTACACGGTGTAAAGTGACGACTTTTATGCTGACTACCAGCTAGCTTTTACTGTAAGGCGTTCCCAGCTGGCTCATCCGAAAATGTTACACACCCTTTCGACGAAACGGGGGCGAAGTCTAGTCCGGTAGATTCGAGTAAGACCGACGTTCACATACTTTTGTACCTGAACTTCGACAGAGCTGTGCTGTTGACGCTTGCTCAAGAGCAAGTTCTGCGAAGTCGAGGCTCAGCCCCCGTCAACGATGACGGAGGTCGCCACTCAAGTGCTGCTGCACATCAGCCCTCAAGTGCACTGATGATGATACGGAAAGGTGTGTAAATGACTGTATTTCGCGGACGTAACGCGACCATCGTGCCCTCGATTCTAATTGAAATAACTAAGAATACACATGTCAAAATAACATGATACACGGCTTTTAATGCATTGGAGCCGCTTTTTAAAGTGAACACAGATTTTCACAAGTAATAATAGGGACCGGACAGAAAATTATCGGGGGGGGTTACCGGGCGACCCTCTCTGGTGGGGGGTTTGGTCACATAATGTGTTTTCAAATTATAAACGCAGAGAATGTTATCAGTGGCGGAACTCCCTTTGGGCCTTTCTTTTAGAGAAAACAGTCCCTGTGTGGTGGAGGAACTTTAAATATGATAAGTGATCCCACCGATCACTTAGATCAATTAAATCAAACAATAGGCCCTAAGCGTTAAAAACGGGATAGTGACAAATAGATTAATAGGACTATCGAATTTATGTAGGGTATATGGATTTTGAAGTGACTTTAACATATATTGTGCATGACAAACAACACTTTTAAAGTATAAAGTTATAGGTATAATACTATAATGTATTTAGGCCATTCGAGCAGAAGGATAGTTAGCGCAGATTGTGCGTGCTGTTCTGGCTTTCATTTCACATATATGTTTTATTTATGGCTTTGTGTATCCGTAAACAAACAAACAAAAAAAAACAACGGGAAAACATAAGAGATCCAGGGCCCGCTGTGTTCTGCTGTCCATTTTAATTTTGTGTGTCAAATTTTCGATTTACCTACATTTTTTGCGTTCCTATCATTGTGTGTAGGGCCTAGTTGTTGTGTTTTCGTGATCCTCGGTCTTTTCTGAAACTAGTTTTCTGATGGCGGGGCAGGCTATGAATGAAATGCGCTCGACTTAGGCAATCAAAGAGTAATTGAAGGTTCAATATGTGAAAGTTACCTGTCGAAATACCACTAAAATGATGAATTGTCACTTTAATAATTTTTACAAAGTCGGCTTCACATGATGGGTTGTGTCACATTCTATAGAGTGTCCATAGGAAGAACTGTGTTGTACTACGGTTGGAGCAGGGGTTTTACACTTGAATTCCCCGGCATTTAGGCAAAATACTGAGCTTCCGATGAGAGCTCTATAAGTGCTGGAAAGGATTTTTATCATAATGGTCGATGTAAATTGGAAATTGGTACCATGAGAAAGGTATACTATGCAAAATTTTATTATTGGAAGTTGACGAATGATTGCCGTGATGTAAGCTATGATGAAAAAAGATAAAAAATCACAATTTACAACATTACGCACGCACGCAAGCAATCGTTGTCTTCCATAGAATTACAACCTGAGCAAGGTTAGTCTACGACTAATTTACATATGTTCCCATGTTCAATGAGCTATGCTGAAAGTCTAGACTTGATGGCTATATTGTCCTGCACCGTCACCCGGCCCTCAGTAGAAAGAGGAGCATAAAACGTACTTTACGGTCTGAGTTAAATTGAAGTTTACATTAACTTTACATTTGAATCCTTCTGTATATGTCTTGGTATTAGTAATTTGCTTGAGGAAAGTTCGACCGGCAGAGGGCATGCTGTGTTAAACTGAAACAGGTTTGTGAAACTTTGTTACAAACTTCGAAATGCTTTAACATTTCTGAAATGATTTCGGGTATACCGCCCTCATCGACCACAAGAAAGTTTTCTGATTTCACATAATGCGCATGCGTACAATTGTAGCAGCCATCTTGGATAGAAAGTAAAGATGTTGCTCGCCAGTTGGTGCCGCGTTTCTTCCCATTTAGCACGCGTAAGTATCCATTTCTTACCTTTAAGCACAAAAATGAAAGTGCGTCATAAATTCCTGAAAATATCACATCGTTGTAAAAATTTGCGCACAGATTCATGCATAATTGCCGTATGACCATGAACAGGCAAGGGCCATGCGATCATGTCGTTCGTTGCACAAACTAATTTGTCGGTACTGCAGGGTTTAATTAAATACTTATATATGGGCCCATCAAATAAGCTACAGCATTGGTCCCCTCAATATGTCAAGTGCCGATATAGGTAGTATTATCTGTCGGTATATTGAATGAATAGCATGGCAAAAAGTAGTTCGAATAGACTTTGTCTTGTGAGACGTCCATGATGTGTGGGTCACAGTGAGTGACCTGCCGGGGTCGACTACGCAACCCTGTGATTGACATTGACTCCAAAAATACTGTAAGCTGAGCTTTAAACTTCACATATTCACAATATTTATACATTTATGTGAATCCGGTCTATGGGCTTTAGGTTTTGTTCTGTATTTATTAGGTATCCTATTAGGACGTATGTTATACAACAATACGTCATAAATACACACAGAGGTATTATTCGCAATAATTTTTTTGTGCATAGGACTGTTGACACACGAACCCATCGTGCACTATGATAAGTGAAATTTTTAAATGGCTTGTCATGTTTTGAAGCAGCATGAACCTTCAAAAAGAGAGCTCCATGATAGACTTTCGAGTGAGAACACCACGTCTTCCTCAAATTACTTGAATGAAAGTGGCCTTTCCACGTTTCCTGTATCTGTGATCTAGGCCTTCAGACCTTCCTGTTTCATAAATGAATCATGGTGGGATCTTGACTAGACACCTTTCCAAACACATGTCTTTGCCACTACTCTCTGTCAATTTTAGTAGCAACGCCAGTTTGACGTGAATATTCTGTATTACCCATTGGTTTATACATGGTCAAAGTGTTTTGAACCCTCATACATCGTCATACCGATTGTCACTCATCCTTTACAGGTTTAACAAAGGCATATGACTGTCAATTGCCTATTTCATGAACTATTAGAGTGAAAGGCTAGTGATTAAATGTGTGGTCCCAAATGCATGAAAGGTACAAAAAGAAAAGAGTCATTGTTATTATACAAATAAAACTGTAAAATGGTGAACTTATGGTGTAAGATACTGTAACTGTGGAAGTAAAGTCATCACAGTATGTTTGTGAAGTTTACTCTACAAAACTCTTCTGACTTCAGTTATATTTACCGATATAATTTTTGATATTAAAATTTATTTTATATCTATGTTATTTTATTTTAACCGATGTGTTTTCACTGATATAGCCGTGAATATCAATAATATTACAAGTGTTAGAATGTCACTGTGCTGGTGTTTATCCAAAGCTATCACTTTTTGCTTTAATAATGCATGAATTGAAAGCAAAGACTGATAACTGCGCTGTTCAGCATTAGATGAGCTGTAGCAGGAATGCCCATAGTGAATGAAGGCAAAAACATCCAACACTACTCAGGTTATCACGTCTTTTCTGTTGATTTCTCTCAGGCAAGCCATAAAAATCTATTCAGACGCCAGCTACCTTTATTGACAGTTGTCAACAACAGACTATTCTCAGAAGTCAAAGATGAGGTAGACCTGTGTGTGATAGGCTCTGGACCAGGAGGATATGTAGCTGCAATCAAGGCTGCCCAGCTTGGGATGAAAGTAAGAAAATAGTTTGGATGTATCTCACACATTCTCCCCTTTAGAAAAAGTTTATTGGCACATTTCCATTTGAAGTGAATCTTTGCAATTGCGATATTCAGGAGTGTTACTACTTTTTCGGGCATGTGGAAAAATCCTGACACTGATGGAAAAATACACCACTGATTTCATTGATTTGTGGGAAATGTAGGTAACATGGAAAATATTGACGTACATGTACAAACTCTTGTGTTTTCTCAAAATAAGTGCCCAGTCTACAATAGGTATATCTATGGTATATCTGTGTCTATACATATGATATCAAGTGCAGGCTTTCTGCAAGTTTTACTTGGTGACCAGGAATATTTTTGTTAAAAACTGTCCTCACGTTCAGCCTGTTATTTCTCTTTTTCCCAAAACAAAGTGACGTGTTTGTTTTGGTCCTATTACATTCTTGTATAACTGTATAATTACATCAAAATATTTTGATAACAGTGACGATGTACCTTTATACAGGTAACCAGACTGATAAGTTAATGATGCACACCATAATATGCATAAGATATTGCAAATATGCAGATACTGATAATACTGATTTGTGTCATGTTACTGATTTGCAAATATTCTGTCTCCTTATTTGCAGACGGTGTGCGTAGAGAAAAATGCAACACTTGGAGGCACATGTCTCAACGTTGGATGCATCCCTTCCAAAGCATTATTAAATAATTCACACATTTACCATTTAGCACACTCTGGTGACTATCAAAAGCGAGGAATAGAATGTAAGTACTTGTTAAAAAATTTCCTGAATGTTATTATTGTTATTATTTCTTGTATCTCTGTAGCCTCATGACAATACATGCACTGTATAGTGCATTTGATAATACACAGTATGAATAATAATGTATTGTAAATGGACAGATCAAAGGTACCAACAAAATTGTACAAAATGTAGTGTTTTCTTTCCAATTGTATGCTGTAAACCCTTCACTTATTATGAATTAAAGGCCCGATAGCTGTATCTTTTAGCATTATTTTTTGTGATTTTACTTCCAAACTATAGCAGGTTCATGGGAATGTACTCATTGAGAGGTGTTTATACAGGTAGAATAAACTGTCCACTGGGATTACATGTGCAATTTTGAGCAAGATAAATAATAAATGTTTGCCCAAACAAAAAATGGCGCCCTCATGCAGATAAAGCAAAACCACAGTAAGCAGTGCATGTATGCATTGGAATCTTCACAGAAACAACAGACTAGTCCAATATAATGCATGTAGTGCTGAATGTTTCCACTGGGACACCATATGCCATGTTTTCTTTGTAATATTACAAATTTTTAAAAATGGCGGGAAATCAATATAACGGTCAAAATTTAAATTTACTTGTCCAATTTTTCAGTGGTAAAAGACTATATCCTTTAAATCTGTAGAATTTTAAGAAAACCTGAGAAAATAGAAAGCCTTTTTCAGGTCACCAAATTTCAAGAGTTACAGCTACAGGGGCTTTAAGTTCCACCTGATCTTCATTGTATTGTAGAGTGCAGGAGCTAACACATTTATATAATGACACTGAAAATCTATGTTATCAAATATGTAATACTTAGGTTACAGAAATGTCCACGGCATCTGATACAAATGTAACCTCACAATTTTCAAATAAGATGAAATGGATTCAACACATACAAGTATCAGCCACTTTGCAAAGATTGTAGCTAAAAATGAACATTAAGATGAAAAATTCTCGGAAGCAATCTTTTCACCATACAACATTTGTTTATATTATCTTCATGCAATGGTTGACTTCTTGGTTACAGTTGGAGACTTAAAATTAAATCTTCCAAAGATGATGGATCAGAAGTCATCAGCAGTCAAGGCATTAACCGGTGGAATTGCACATCTTTTCAAACAAAACAAAGTAAGTACAAAATTGTTTTCTTTGTCCTCTCCGTTCATCAGAAAAGATGTGGGCTCCGAGATTTCAGACTAATCTTAGGTGAAAAATGATTATTTGTAGTCGTCTTTCCCTTCATTTATATCAGGATAAACTAAGCTCCCAGTGAAAAGGGGAGAATTTTTCCCACTTCATCTGACACTTTGTTATCATGCTATCCTTCAAATATGGAGAAAGAGTCTTGGCTACTATGTACCTGATCAGTAGCCAGATTGGATGAAGTTATCCCTTTTGAAGTCATTTTCTATATTCATTGATGATGAGATAGCAGTCTTTGTTTCAACATTTTGTACATATGCTATTGTTCTCACCCCTTTACCTAAAAATTTGAAATTCACTATATGGAACTTTGTGATTTTAATCCAGTATGTGTGTTTTCCAGGTCACACATCTCCAAGGGTTTGGTCAGATTACCGGCCCCAATGAGGTAGCAGTATTTGATCCGTCAGGCCAAGGTGTCAAACACGTCGTCAAAACTAGAAATATTCTTATAGCAACTGGATCTGAAGTGACCCCATTTCCAGGCATTGAGGTAATGTTCAATATTACAATCCAACATTTTGTCTGTTTGTATATAGATAGGTACTTTAGTTTCAGGTACTGTTTTGTCAGTGCGGTTGAGCTTTCATGAATTCTTTAAGTTTCCTGTATGTGTGAAAACTTTTGCTTTTACTCAATTGAAACTTGCTGTTAGTTTCAAATCTTTGTAGCACTGTATCAAATCAGACTTTCATTTCGTAGCTGTACCATAAAGACTATAATCAGCAACAGGTTATTACTCACTGTAAACGAAATGACACTCACATCAAGAAATATCACATAGCGTACCAATGATATCTAATATAGAAATAACAGACGACGCGCTGACCATTAACGTTTATTTGTGGGCAAGGGCGAGAGGAAAGCCAAAAATTAACGGGCGAGGCTTGCCGAACCCGTTAATTTTGGCTTTGCTCGAGCCCGCGCCCACAAATAAACATTAATGGTCAGCGCGGAGTCTGTTATTTCCATTATATTATCAGCGAACCCAAGAAAACCATAAAAGTATCCGAAAATTTCAGGAGCGAACGACAAGTGGGCCCCAGAAACTGAGCATTACGCGACGCACTGTCACGCGCGCTGTAAAATATTGGCAAATCCGGAGATGTTTTCAGAAAAAAATATCTCAACTTGACCTACAAGTGCTCCATTTTATTTTGTGATTGATTATGATTTACGTTTGAGCTGTAAAGTTATGATACTTTGAGTTGTTAATCTTATTATTCATATTTACGGGCACATAAACAGACCATTACTGTGTATTTGTGGTCAGTCACGTTTCTCAGCTCGACCAATCAAAATGCGACAGGCAGTGCATGGTAATATAATCAGTAACATTGTAGATATTCAAGCCTAAGTGAATGTCTGTGGTGTATATATCTTTTATCAGAAGAGATTTTCACATAGGTGGATGGAAAGACTGAGTAGTCATGTGGTTTTGCATCAACTATGGATGTGAAGAAACCAATTCAGTGAGACAATGCAATGCTATACAATTACTGAAATGAAATGTCATACACTTGACAATATACAGTACATTCCACAAGATCATGGTAGTGGCCATCTCAAATACAATGTACACACTTCTTTGTAAATTGCAAATACTTCAGTTATGGATCCAGAGTGACTTGTGTGCTCTCATTAGAGTATTGGAGCAGTATCTCATGATTTTCTCTGTCTGCCAAATGATTAGATTGATGAAAAACAAATTATATCATCCACTGGTGCTCTGTCATTGGAGAGTGTACCAGAGAAGATGATCATCATTGGAGCTGGTGTCATAGGAGTTGAACTGGTAAGTGAGATCCTGGTATTAAACACAGAGATAGCTGCTACACTTTTAAATGAATGAGTCATGATTCACAAGCATGTTTTTAATGAAGATGTACTCCCCAAAAAATGGTTCATGCCAAAAAATATATATTCCATAGTTATTACAGTATAGGTAGGTGTATCAGATTTTATTCAAATTTCTTCCTAATTGAATATTTGATTACACAGATGTTGTGGTAGAAGTCACAAGGACATAAAATTAGCTAAATATCAGTCAACTTTGTCAGCAAATTGTATGTAAGACAATGTATGATTTTTTACTTGAACATGGAAAACCATTTTCTGTTATTAACAAAACCTGTTGCATAAAAAACATCCTAGTACCTAATATTGATTCAAAACATTTCCGTAATTTTTTCATGTGTTATAGTAATAGGTATACAAGGATAGGTTTGCCAGTGAATGTTCTGCCATAACATGGCAAATGTGTCATACAACATGTTTCTCTCTATGAATCCTGTATCTAGGGTTCAGTATGGAGTCGTCTTGGGTCTGAAGTGACAGCCGTTGAGTTTCTAGGTCATATTGGTGGCGTAGGGATTGATATGGAAATCAGGTAAGCAGTGACAAAACAATTTTCAAACTGATAAATTGTTCATTCTGCAATGTGTAGTTATTGTGATTTATAAAGGATGTGGAGAGAATAGCAATGATGTTGGCACATGAACAACAATATCATGCCTTTACTGTCTTGAAGTAAGATTTTTGTGTCTTCTTCCAAAGCATACCATGGTAGCATATAACATTTTCAATTTTCAGTCAGGAGATCTGGATAAATGATGCATATCACTACAAGAATCAACATTGATAAATTGTTAATTGTTTATTAAACTCAAGATGTCTGCTCAGCTAAAATGGAACGTAAAAGAAAAATGTTAACTGTATGACTTCCTTTTCCTTGAAGTTAACTTAATGTTACAATTTCTAGGTTGAATAATGTGTGTATGTGTGTGTGTGTGTGTGTGGAGGGGGGTCTTGGGGTTATAAAAAACTTGAATGTTGCCAAGATTTACTAGATATTGTACCCTTTCTTTTACCTTGTATGCCAAAACGATAATATTACCATTGTATGAGTTTTTATATAATTTACTCATTTTCTTAATTCATAATAACATAAATTGCTCAAAGAACAGTTCTACTGAGCTCATTCAATGTGCTGTGTGGAATAAAATTTTTTTCCTGTCTCCCCATTTTCTTGTAAATAGTTTGACCCACCACAAAAAGGGACAAACCAAATGCTTGTCATGAAATGGTAAAAATGATATATAAATTGCATACGCCCTTCATAATAGCCTTCGACCTACTCTTTTGTATGACATTTTCTGCACCGAAATTAAATTTCAGCAAAAACTTCCAACGAATCCTGAAAAAGCAAGGCCTTAAGTTCAAACTGGACACCAAGGTGACAAGTGCTTCAAAGACAGCTGATGGCAAAGTCAAGGTCAACATAGAATCAGTGAAAGATTCCAGTAAAACAGATGAACTGCTCTGTGATGTTCTGCTTGTCTGTATCGGCAGAAGGGCGTACACAGATAATTTGGGTCTTGAGGTGAGCTTATAATTGTCTTTTACTTCTCAGTGATTTGTTTGTTAGCTCTATAGAGCAAAGCAAACTGAGGGATCAGTTGGTACATAACAAGTCTCCCAGAGTTTTAGCCAATCAAACCTTTCTTCACATTTCTTGACATGCTTTTGTACAAGGCACATAGGTTAATTACCTGTTATTTGACTGTTCTCCCAAATAACAAACTGTGTCATTACCATTTCACGCCAAGATTTGACAATAGGTTGTTGAGGATACAAACTTTCAGTGGAGTTTTTTCTGCAAGTTGTTGCCACCAAAAGAGTTACCTTAAAAAAGTTGTAGACAACTTGTACAACCAACTTGTAATCTCTAGTCATGGCCTGCAACATATTTTATTACAATTATTAGGATGTTGGTATTGAAACAGACAATAGGGGAAGGATACAAGTCAATGAGAAATTCCAGAGCACTATACCGAGGTAAGTTGTTTAGGTTACACCCTTTCATTGCCAGCGAACATGTTAAGCTTTCCTAAAGATACAGTACCTGTTGACTTGGCTATAGAGGAGTAAGTTGGTTCTGGTGTCCATTGTGTATTTTGGAAGTACTTGCATACATTTGGTGTGTTATAATAGTGTCTTCAGTTTACTACTGTGGTCAGAGGACTACCAGCCTTGTTCTAACCTTTCCACCAATTGTAAATAATGAAAACTGTATAGAAATTCTGACATGGCACACAGCCATATGGTATGCTAGTTTTTGAGACAGTGCTTCGTTTAAGCAACTTCTAGACTTCTCTCTGAAGTGAAATTTGAAGGGTGAATTGTTGACCATGTATCACATTCACTCCACTCATTGCATTCAACCCGCTCAAACATTCACAAATCATAGACTTGAACAAGTCTAACCCACAGGCAGAAAACAATGCAAACCACCAAAATTCCTGAACAGCGTGATGCTCTTTGGCTGCCTGTAATGTCTTACACGCTGGTCAGTACAAGAAACGCAAATAACTTAGATGTATCTTCAGAATAACCCAAAATGTGACTTTGTGTGTACCATAAAACTCTTCAAAGCCTACTCTTTGAAAAGTTCACAAGACTCACCAATATGACGTGTTTCTCCCTCGGCCTGCCACACAGTATATACGCCATTGGAGACTGCATTCACGGTCCAATGTTGGCTCACAAGGCTGAAGACGAGGGTATCATCTGTGTAGAAGGCATTGCGGGTGGCCCCGTCCACATAGACTACAACTGTGTGCCGTCAGTGGTGTACACTCACCCAGAAGTAGCATGGGTCGGCAAAACTGAGGAACAACTGAAAGAGGAAGGTGTACAGTACAAAGTTGGAAAATTCCCCTTTGCAGCTAACAGTAGAGCCAAGACGATCGGTAAGTGATGGACCACCTCTAATTATAATGAGAGATATTGATGCATAAATTGCATTGAGGGTGAATTGTAGTAAAGTCTATTTGACCAAGCTGTCTGCTCAAGTGTTGAAGTTCCATTGATGGTATTTTGGATGTATTTTCTAGTATTTTTACACTATTTATCACATACAGTATATTTGAAAGTAAGCAGAACACTGACTGATGATTGGATCAACTATGAACTAAGCTCCTAATAGTAAGTTTATATAAGAGAAGCTGTTCATCAAAGACCCACCAGTAAATACAGTAAACACAGGTTGTGTTTTAGACTTAAATTTATCAGGCCTAGGTAAGAAATATTAGCAAAGCGTACGGTCCATATCGTCAGGATGGAATTCTAGATAGCTAAGCTACGAAGTCCCACCTATGAGATGTAAAACACAGATAGTTGATGACAAAATCTAGGTTGTCAAGACGCAATTTTGACGATTTTTCCCGTCATACATGCCGTTTCAACATGGCGGCCTAGGATAACGTCGATGCGAAGGCAGCAGTCGTGGTAAGTTTTTACCGTTATTTTTATGTTTTGAAGTGAGAAATCGTGAAAAAATGTATCGCCTTCCGGGTCAAATATCATGGAAAATGCCCTCGTGAAGTATTTTTGTCGAACGTTTGGTATTTTTAGAGAAGATAGATGTTAATTGCGGACTGCTGTGGGTCTACCAGCAGATCTGTGCGATTTTGCAAATACTAATAGGAAATAGAGCAAACTTTGCATGAGTACCATTTAATAAGCTAGACCCTGCACATACGGTAATCTCAAAGATCAGATGGTAGAAGTCGCATGTTGTATACGACCAAGTCAACGAGTTGAGATCTTAAATTGCACTGCACTGCACCATACCGTGTACCATACTTGTACTGATACGCACGTGGTTTTCTATGGATATCGCACAGATCTGCTTAGCAGACCCACAGCAGTCCGCAATTAACATCTATCTTATCTAAAATACCAAACGTTCGACAAAAATACTTCACGAGGGCATTTTCCATGATATTTGACCCGGAAGGCGATACATTTTTTCACGATTTCTCACTTCAAAACTAAAAATAACGGTAAAAACTTACCACGACTGCTGCCTTCGCATCACGTTATCCTAGGCCGCCATGTTGAAACGGCATGTATGACGGGAAAAATCGTCAAAATTGCGTCTTGACAACCTAGCTTTTGTCATCAACTATCTGTGTTTTACATCTCATAGGTGGGACTTCGTAGCTTAGCTATCTAGAATTCCATCCTGACGATATGGACCGTGACGCTTTGCTATATTTCTTACCTAGGCCTGCATTTAATGGTAGTTCCTGGGTGTAGTCGGCACATTCAAATGTTTATCAAGATTTAAAAGCAGTATGCGCCCTGAAAGTGAATGACTTAAACTTTCGTTAAACTTTTTAGTCCCCACGGACACCGTCCGGGGGGACTTATAGGTTTGGTCATGTCCGTCCGTCCGTCAGTCCGTACGTGCATCCGTCCGTTCACGCAGATATCTCAGAGACGCCTGGAGCGATTTCATTCAAACTTGGTACAAGGATAGTACCATACCTCATACAGATGCACGTCGATTTGTTTCACAATGCGATCAAATTTGGCCGTGGTAGAGGACTTTTTAGTTTTCACCTCCATAGACTCCCATGTATAAGGCAGACCATAGACTCCCATGTATAAGGCAGACCATAGACTCCCATGTATAAGGCAGACCATAGACTCCCATGTATAAGGCAGACCATAGACTCCCATGTATAAGGCAGTCCATAGACTCCCATGTATAAGGAAGTCCATAGACTCCCATGTATAAGGCAGTCCATAGACTCCCATGTATAAGGCAGTACATAGACTCCCATGTATAAGGCAGTCCATAGACTCCCATGTATAAGGCAGTCCATAGACTCCCATGTATAAGACCAAGAAAAATAAAAATTTAGTTTCTCATCGTATTCATATTGCAAAAAGGATGCAGTGACACAGTTTTTAGTCCCCACAGATAAAGTCCAGGGGGCTCATAGATTGGGTCATGTCAGTCCGTGAGTCCATCCACGTGAGTCCATCCGTTCACGCAGATATCTAGACACTTTGAAAAAATGTCATGTGACCTGGATGACCTTTGACCTCGAATATACATATTTGTCCATAACTCAGTAACCACAAGTGGTAAACCTTTCATATATGGTATGATGGGACACCCTATGACGCCACATATTGTACCTCATTAATTATGTGCATATCTAATTTTGAGCGAGCCAATAGAGCTAGAGGTCTGATTTTTGGTATATAGGGATAACTTAGCAATACAATTTTTTTGACAAAATGTCACGTGACCTTGGTGACCTTTAACCTCAAATATACACATTTGTCCATAACTCAGTAATCACTAATGCTACACCCTTCATATTTGGTATGATGGGACACCTTATGACACCACATATTGTACCTCATTAATTATGTGCATATCTAATTTTGAGCAAGCCAATAGAGCCAGAGGTCTGATTTTTGGTATGTAGGGATAACTTAGCAATACAATTTTTTTGACAAAATGTCAAGTGATCTCAATGACCTTTGACCTCAAATATACATATTTGTGCATAACTCAGTAACCACAAGTGCTACACTCTTCATATTTGGTATGATGGGACACCTTATGACGCCACATATTGTACCTCATTAATTATGCGCATATCTAATTTGAGCGAGCCAATAGAGCTAGAGGTCTGATTTTTAGTATATAGGGATAACTTAGCAATACAATTATTTTGAAAAAAATGTAATGTGACCTCAATGACCTTTGACCTCAAATATACATATTTGTCACAAACTCAGTAACCACAAGTGCTACACCCTTCATAGTATGGTATGATTGGACACCTTATGACGCCACATATTGTACGTCATTAATTATGCACATATCTAATTTTGAGCGCGAATAGAGCTAGAGGTCTGATTTTTGGTATATAGGGATAACTTAGCAATACAATTTTTTTGACAAAATGTCACATGACCTCGGTGACCTTTGACCTCAAATATACATATTTTTCCATAACTCGGTAACCACAAGTGCTACACCCTTCATATATGGCATGATGGGACACCTTATGACGCCACATATTGTACCTCATTAATTATGTGCATATCTAATTTTGAGCAAGCCAATAGAGGTAAATGTATGATTTTTAGTATATAGGGATAGACTATAGGATAGAAATTTTTTGACAAAATGTCATGTGACCTCGATAACCTTTTACCTAAAATACACGATTATGTCAATAAATAAGTAACCACAAGTGCTATGTCCTTTATATTTAGTAGGATGGGAGACCTTATGACAACACATGCTTTACCTCGTTAATTATGCCCATATATAATTGGGGCAAGCCAATAGAGCTAGAGGTCTGAATTTTGGCATATATGGATTAATTAGCAATACTAATGTTTTTTTTCAAAATGTCATGTGACCTTGATGACCTTGACCTTGAATATGCATATACAGCGTTCTCACCAGGCCGCGATTCCGCGACATTCTCGCGTATTTTTCTGTTTTGTCGCGGATTTCTTGGGCGTGCGCGCCAATAGTGGCACGCCTTTGAAATTATAAACTTTCGTGGTGCCAGCCGTACGGCCGGCCGGCCGTATCAACAGCCAGTACTTCTCACCATGGACGTAAATGATTGACGCAAGTAATTACACTTCCTGGTTGAAACCGAGGCAATCTGGAGGCAATAGCCGTCAGAGTGATTCGATACATGATGGCCGATGTGTGGATGCATTATCATTATGTATACCACACAGCGGCCGTCGTGTATTGAACCACACGAGACTGTGGTAGTCTGACGCACTGGACGTGTTCGCCTTGCATGCATACCGGTACATGTCCACGGAATTCGCGGAAGCTGGAGGCGTCATGGGCACGATAAATATTTTAATAGGCTACGACAACGATAATCCGAACTACGAAAACACAAGAATGTAAAGCTTGTATATCCCTAAGGAATTACATGAACATTTTTCGAAAACAACGAACTCGAAGCTGGTAGCATTATACTGTGAGTTCCGCATGGCAACCAGGGTCTTGAAGGGAACGACGTTATAGTGTTCGTGCCGTTGAGATTCAGTGAATTTTTGTTCTCGAAAAATAACGCAACTTTGTCTGAGATAATTTTTAGGTCTTTGCTATGTTTGGAATCATGTATAAACTTCGCGGGAGATACGTGTTCTGTGATGTTATCAGGCATTTGCTCTGTTCCTCGCCCACGCGACCTAGTACCACGACTGGAAATGATCGACAACTGGCCCACTGCCGATTGATAATATTATTCCAAAAGTAGTTCCGAGGTTTAAATGTGGAATAGTTGGAGGAAAGTTCTCTTATTATGCAAAAAATTATCAATTCTTGGCTTGCGCATGTGATAAGTATATTATTCCAGGCGAACTTATACGTAAGAACATGGACGTCTTTTTTCCATGCTTCAATCAATTGACAAAATTTGTAGCCTTGGCTGGCGACCAAAATTTCACGTCAAAAGTTGATGATTGTTTACAAACATCATAGGGATATGTTTCTGATCTAAATAATGCTGACTTGGCCTGTTCCTTCTGCTGGTTGTGAAAGGGGGTTTAGTGTGCGAAAAAAAGTAACTAATGACAGGAATCAACTGGGAGCTGAACAGCTGGACACTCTAGCAACTACTGTTATTGTAGAGGGCCCCAAAATGGACTTTCACACTGGAAAGAACGAAAGTCCCATAGACTTTTCATTAAAAGGCACTGATATTCAATATCAGTTGATATGTTTACCGAATGTTTACAAAAAAGTTGTTAAGTTGAATGAGTTGTTGAGTCCTTTATTTTGTCCATGCATAGAATAAGGTTCGTATTTGCAGTTTGACATTTTTAACATATTTATATATTGTCTCACAAAAATCATCCGTTGTCCCGCTTTTTTTTGGTCAGCGGGACAAAATGTCCCACAAAATTTTTTTTCTGGTGAGAACACTGTATATATGCATAATTCAGTAACCACAAGTTCTTTACCTTCAATTTTGATAGGATAATAGACCTTAAGATGTCACATCTTGTACCTCATTTATTATGCCATATGTATTTCTTGGCTGGCCAATACAGCTAGAGGTTTGATCTTTTTTCCCGATTTAGAACCATAACTTAGACATGCCTCTTGTTTCAAATTGGGAACAATGACATAGACCTATGTGTCCATAGATCTGAACATATACACTTTAGTGATACTTCTTAATGACCTCATTCCCTGCCCCCTCAAGACTAATACTCTTATTACAAGTGGGGACTATGTCATTGTCAATGACTTTTCTCTTGAAACTTTCAACCATTCTCTCACCAAATCTAGAATAAGAATCCGGGGTCTCTGTGCAAAGTTTGGTAATACAGAAACAAATTACCTAACATGTACCAATATTTGAAATTGAAAATGGCCACCATTCCTGTGTTAAGGTAGTATGCACCTCGAAAGTGAAAGACTTCAACTTTTGCTCAAATTTTCCTCAATGAATCTTTCAACCATTCTCTTTCAAAATCAAGAATAAAAATAGGGGGTCACCGTGCAAATTTGATACTAGAGAAACAAATAACCCAAGATTTACTGTATTAGAAATTCAAAATGGCCGCCATCCCTGTGTTAACTCTATGGAGAAAGGTAAAAATTTTCAAATTTCGAAAAACTAAGCCAGTATAAGTTTTCTTTCACCAAGAGCTTAAAATGAACCCCCACAAGTGGTATATCAGAAGAGAATTGTAAAAGTTTGAGAGTCCCCAAGTCTGTCCCCTAGGTGCGTTCTACCTTAACACTTAAAATACTGAGACCACAAAAAATTGTTTGTGTCCAGGAGCTTTGAAATGAGCCTCCACAAGTGGTAGTTCAGAAAAGAGATGTAAAATTTCAAGAGTTCGAATATCTATCCCAAGGCGCATTCTACCTTAAGTCGGCTAGAAGAGGACAAAGTCATTAGTTTTTTGCTCCCTAAACTGATTTTTTGTGCCACAGACTATCTCTCTGACTCTGAAAATTTGGCATACAGTATAATATGACTGAAATTTATCTCTTTACCTACCAGACAGTATCACTTCCCCATCAGCCAACTCAGTGAAAAGCAGTATTGAGCCAAAACGATATGTATTACCACCTATTTGGCTTGGTCTGTTCCAACAGCTTTAGTCCATAAAAATCATGTTTACAGTATCTGTGATTTCAGGGGCCTTCAAATGTTCAATTTTTTGTTAAAATGCACCAAATTGGACACATTGTGCCACACTAGTTTTAACGAACTTGACCTGATGGTGAAAAATGAACTTGGCAGGAAAAGGGGTATAGATGACTAATTAAAATTTCCAGAAATTCCTGAGTTGATGGATAGAACTCAGAAATCTAAAAAGTTATTGGGTTCACTGGTTACCAGATTCGCTGTGTAATGCTCTCTCTCTCTCTCTCTCTCTCTCTCTCTCTCTCTCTCTCTCTCTCACACACACACAACAGCTGACACTGATGGTTTAGTGAAGATCTTGAGTGACAAAGAAACAGACAGGATGCTGGGCGTTCACATTATAGGCTCAGTGGCTGGTGAATTGATCAATGAAGGGGCGCTAGCTATGGAGTACGGAGCATCCTGTGAAGACGTGGCAAGAGTGTGCCATGCACATCCGGTGAGTTGCAAATTTAACAGAAGCAACCCCACACAGTGATTTTCATTGATGTACAGTGAAAGGTGGCCAAATGTTTGCATCAACCGCCTTTGAACTAAAAAACCTACCTACTCCACATATTTCCCATTGTCACATTGACAAGTCAACTTTAAAAGACTAAACACAATGATACCTGTACAGTACATATTCTTATTGATCTTCACTTTTGTAGCTAAAAACACTCATAATGTTGGATTCATCAATACTGTCCCTGCCGATAATTTACGTCATTAGAAAACTGTCCAAGCAACTGATTTACAGCAAATGCTTCACCCCCACAGCACAAAACAGAGAACGGCACTAGAAATCATACACACAGTGACCAAATAATTACTGAATTTCTCATTCATCCTTTTTTTTCACAGACTCACTCGGAAGCTTTCAAAGAGGCCAACCTTGCTGCATGGGCAGGGAAACCCATCAACTTCTAGAAACCATTGCTGCTGCAAATTTTCTTTCTTCTTTAAAATCCAATGGATGCCTTTCTGACTTTTTCAAACAAGTGAGAATGTGACAGTATCATGGACAGAGAGAAATTTTCTCACACCAGATATATTTGAAAGAAATGTCTATCAGAGATTATTGTTTGATAAAGCTTGTCAGATTTGCAACTCCTCACAAAATAAGAAAAAGATAATTCCTCTGTCGCCATTTTGTCAGGTGCTTAATGCTAATGTATTGTCGGAAAGCCATCCATTGCCTGCTGTGATGGGGTCCATAGGTATATATCTGTTGCTATAACAACTTGCCCATGATTTGTAACTGTGTACAGAGAGTTATTTTACTTCATAAGTTACGCCATACTCCCCCCTACTGTGTACAGCTCTACAAATATGTACACAACTGTGTGTGTGTTCCTGGCCACTCATTCATTCTGTAATATAAGGTTTTACAAAAAAAATCTATGAATGATTTTAAATGAAATATTGGTGATTTGAATCAAGGTGACTGGAAGTCCTTGGTTTTGTTCCATGCTTTTTTTTATGAACACTGACTGCATAACGAAGATTATAGTATTTCCCAATAATGAAAGATTCGTTACCAATCTGTAGTTACAGGTTTTGTAGAACATAACAATGGAAGGGTGAAAAGACATATGGCTATCTTACAGACTGTTATGTATTATTGTATTGATTAAGATTTAAAGTCAATAAAAATTTGACTGAAACATTCACATTGGTTGAAATTTTTTTTTTGCATGGGAGTGTTAAGTGCCCAAGTATATCAGTTCATGTCTAGGTGCAGAAATTCTGTTTGGAATATATTTTATATACATGTATGTGTTCATAGCTACAAAAATTCATACACATTTTTTTGTATTTTCGCTCAAGTATTTGCGATGATTGTACAGTAGTTTTGTGTGATTTTGGAAATGTCAATATGCGTCTCCGTGGCAAGGAACAGCGCCCTCATTAGTCTATGATGAGTTTGCTAGTTTTTCCCAACTTCAAATACACTTTACGTGTACTTGCATTCTGGCAAAGGATAGAGGACCGAACAATCCTTGTTCATTAATGAAGGCTGCTGCAGTCTTTCTGAGGGTAATGGTTCTACTCCGGAATAAAAAGGACGCGATGCGTTCTACAGACTCAGTACGCCAAAATAATCACGTGATGCCGGTACAAACAAACCCACATGTGTACTACAGCGCGTATGGAAATACACGTACGTCTATGCGCGTTTGCGCACATGGCTTTGTTTGTACCGTGGTCGATTCGAATTCCGGGTTTGGCCTATTACCATGCTATCCGGGCATGCTACGGAACCAAGGATAGCTGGCAGAGAACTCACAATTACTCTAGCATGGGTATTTCTCATCTATTTTTCGATCAGTCTATATGTTTTTAAGCTTATTAGTGTGTTTATTGTTTGTTTATCTGTTCCTTTATTTGTTTGTTAGGATTTCTGTCGTAATTTAATTATTTTGTCTGAATGTTATTTGTTCGTTTATTTACCTGTTCTTATTCAGCCTGATGCCATGTGATGTCCCATCCAATAAAACAGTTTCAAGAGCTAGTGCAAACACTTCTACAGACCACGAGTCCCCGCAGCATTGCTGTGATAACCATTATAGGCACATATTTTTCGCAGGGCCGAACTACCAGCTGCAGCATCATACTCTTAGTTCTTCAAGGAAACTCGGTCCAAAAGTGCCACTCGAGCTCGTGGCGCAATGTCTGACTGTCCTGACAACTAAGCTATCAGTGCTGGCCCACGGGACTAATCAGATACGACAGCAGTCTGTGACGTTGTCCGACGTAGATCTATATCTGTTTATATGTAATCCTATGTCGCTTGGGGGATGATCAAAGACTGAGTTCACGTAAGGACACCAAACACACACACATCTAACGACATTACCAGCTCAAAACCTCGAATTATTAGTCGACTTGTTATTTAGAAAGATGGTATTTTGAAATAAATGAATGAAAGTTATTCAAAAACTATTCGTAGAGCTCGCAAAACAAGTTTGTAGTAGGGATTGTCAGCATGTTTGTAGTATGTCACCTCACAGAAAGTATGCACAACAATATCATTAATGTCGCATCTTCTAGTTTCCTTGTGTGTAGAGAAAAGAACAGTGTTCATAAGCTAAGCACTGTCATGTTTTTGTTTTTTGTTTTTGTTTCATTTTTATCGACGACAAAATCACACCAGAATACTCCTTTGTGCCAAACTGTGAACGTGTTCGGTAGTTTTTGTGAACAAACAAACAAATTAAACGAACAAGTAAAAATGGTTATCAATAGCATCCGAAAAAAACAGCTCATATACACAAACAAATTCATACTATGAAGCACAGACGACATCCGAGTTTTGCAGTCTTGCCTGATATCCTCTATACTCCATTGCGTGCGCCCTCAACATATCAAACTGACAATATCACGTACACTGTATAATCCATACAAACTTAGAACGTGTGTAATGCAAAATTCGGCCAAGCATGTAAGTCATCTAATGAAGTATCGTCATTAAAGGAACAAAAGCTGCAATTTTAGATAATATTTTCATCATATTTTCTCTTTATAACAAAAACCAATATTTTATTCTTCAGCGTAATCTATGTTGAAATTTCAAGGTATTTACCTTTCCACCTGGCGATGAATCCAGGTCCGTAATAAAATCGGGTTGTTAAGAATAACACCGGGCCTCATTTAGTAATTGCACGTCTCTAGGCTTATATTCACAAGCTGAAAATGGCATGCCTTGTGGAGACAGATTAAAAACACATCAAAATACGCAGCAAATGAAGCTTTACGAATGATTTCATATCATTGGCAAAGTAATTACATTACCACAACAAATCATACTCTGCCTCAGGCAAATGATAAAATATGTCAATGATACAAATAGGGAATAGCAAGATTGGTAACAGCAACGCAACCCATTCAGGTAATGATGTATCGGCATAGAGATAAAGTTTTAGAATTATCGTAATATTTTTGTATTGAAAGCGACGGCACGACACACTAATCCCGAGAATATTGTACACAGCTGTGGATTTTCATACAAAAGATTCAAAATCCAAGACAGGCACCGGAGGCGGAATAAAAGTACCAGACAGAAGAAATCATTCAAAATATTATACACTGTGTTTATTTATGCGATCTGTACACAAGTAGGTCTGTAGATAAACAATGACATAGGGTCTTTGGAAAATATACTCCGCCATCTGTGGTACATATTACATTGTTATTCACCCCCTACTTGCACGTAAGTGTAATATGTGTATAGGCAGGTAGGCCTGCAGCCGTTTTCCCTCGGCTATATTTATACGGTCAATCCACACTCGATTACAAAAAGAAAAGTGAAACAAGCTTCGATTCGGACGTGGACATGGTATTTCACCTTCAATTTGTCAGGTCATGACTGTGGCATATGGCTTCTAAAGTTTTATCCAAACTGGACTCATTTTCAAATCATGATCGTTTGTTGACTCGGAGTTCACATGTCCCGTCGACGTCAAGTGAAGTGTGGCAAAGTCTACAATAACATGATATAGGGTATGAAGCGTGAATATCTCCGCCAATGATTTAAACTTTGTACATGCGCATGCGCATCTAACAATCGCTTGCATTCATTCAGTATAAGTTTATGTAACAAAATTATTATGGAGTTGATATTGATTTACTTCCCGACAAAAGTCAACAAAGGTTCAACATAACACGGGTTGCTTAGAGACAAATTTAACGTGAAGAAACTGACATGAAAGTTTTCTGCCGCTTTTATGAACGAAAACTATTCTGAAGTCCAACACACAAAGTGTATACAAACGGCTTCCTCTATATAAAAGCGACTGGGATACTGAACATTACCGTACAAAGTGCAAAATCGCATTATTTGGAAATGGTATATATCATCATTTCAGAATCGGTTTCCACGCAATAGACAATGATTTACACACGATACTGGTGACATGGGATTATATCGAATAGGTGTTATCTCGTTTGCTGTTAAAAGAGGTCAACATGAACTTTTGGCCAACAGAAACGCGCGTATACCGGTCACATGATGTTCGGGTAGACCAATAATAAGTCACGGAATATACGTCACTGTGATGCGATTTTCTCTCAACCCGATTCGCCTGGATGCCGTCCGAATATCTTTCTACTGTTCGTTTGCTCTCTCTACCACTTGCCCTCGGCTTCCAGTTGTTCTTTCTGGCGTTGATATATGTCTTTGATTTTCTCGTAAATTTTCACGTCGTAGTACAGCGCTTTCTGTACATCTTTGTCTTCCATGAGTTCTTGCTTGCGAAGTTTCATCAGTTCGGACCGTGTCCTACCTTGCAGCCAGGAGGAGTATTCCGTTTTCATGGCTGAATGTCCTGCGCAGCCTCTGTGGAATGGTAGTCCGTAAGTGTGCTGCAAAAGTTTCAGAAAATCGTCGAACTGTTCCGTTATCCCGACCACACTGAACCAATTTTCTAAATTCGACAAGAGATATTCGAGAATCGTTTCTTTGTCACTGTCGGTGATGCTATCGAGTAAAACTTTGTGGCGGTACCAGCATGGCGGTTTGTTCACGTCTCTCCCCTTATAGGAGAGTCTGTCCATGCGCGGGCGGATCAACTCCCGGAAGGCGGCCTGCGAACAGACGCCCCGGGTGTTAAACTGGAGCTGCCGGAAGAAGTAGCTACCTTGATGCAAGGCCCAGTCTTTCACCGTCAAGAACCTGGCGTCGGTGGCGCAACACAATGGATCGTCCAGCTGGTACTTGCAGAACTGGTACGAGGAGACGATGCGCTCGTACGGGTCTCTCATCAGCGTGAAATACGAACAAGGGCGGTCCTCAAGCACGTCGCAGAGACCGAAAGTGTTCTCGCTGACGAAGAACATTGGCATATTTGTCGTATGCGTCTTTGCCATCAGTTCTATGCGTTCAATAACATCGGCCACCGTTCGCTTCGGCCTGATATCGTCGTATATCCCCAGGTAACTCGGTATTGACATGTTGGTTGTTATCCTATCCATGCACTCCTTCACACTTGTCCCACCTGACTTTTGATTATGAACAAAGACAATCGTGAAGTTGCTGTCGGCCTTGGCAGATCTGGTCGAAGAATCCACCCACTCCCTCTTGGTGTAATAGTTTGGAATGAAGTTCTTCCTCTTCAGCCAAGGGTAGTCCTCCATCAATGACGTCATTTGCTGACTTTCCACTTTCTGCAGCTGCTCCCAGATTCGCTGTTTCCCGTGCAGTGACGTCTGAAGCTCGTTTCTGACGTGGTATTGACTGGCACTACTTGGAACCCTGAGTTGAGACAGAGGAAAAAAATCATTAACTGTGGCACGTCGAGGACTATACAGAAAAAACCGCAATATGTGTGTGTGTGTGTGTGTGTGTGTGTGTGTGTGTGTGTGTGTGTGCAATATTCCGCAATGTGTTTGATTGTCTCTGTTACCATGAACACCAACTTTAACTTAAAAATTAAAGTTCTACCAACACGAGGATCTAACAAAGCTGTCATTCCTTACCAGGCAACACGGATAGGGACATTCTGTGTTTTAAATCAGTTCAGCTGTCTTTTTTCGTTTTCGATTATGGTCCAAAATCCACTTTTTTGTTTCATCCCCCACCCCCACTCCCAATTACATCAACATTGTAAACGTCGACGCGGGTACTTTATTGACGTAATAGAGAACATCCCGGCTGAAGTAGCTTTAATACTGATTATTTTGAAAATTAATTATTGACACGAAAGGTGAACGACACAGAGTACATATCTCGTTCCTGAATCAGTTTTCGCAAGGGCGATTTACTTTTAATGAAATTCTATAGGCTGGAGGAAGTATTTCTACATGTCGAATATGGTGTCTAATACCCAACAGCAACTGTTTGATATGTCGGATTTGATAACAACAACGATTTGAATCAGTATAATAAAACACGGATAGACCATGAATATTTAGCTGATGTATTTTGGTTAATGTAAATCCTTTCTCGTTTTGTCAAAGTTCAAATTCGTTAGGCGTGTATTGTGTACGGTGGTTTCCGTTTGGCTTGGTGAAGCAACCTCAAAACGCCCCCACGATCGATCATAAAACAATATTTCGATAAGGAAATACGGAGCTTTTGATTCAATTCGAACAGGGCGACTCAACCAGCTGACGTGGGACGTCAAAAGTTCACGCCACAAACCACTGGAACACGTCAGTCGGGATAGCGAGGGCAGTGCTCGTGTTGCCTAGCAACACCCAGCGTCTTGCTTACCTCCAGGTCGAGTTGAAGAAGGAGAAGAAGCCAATAGAGCACCATACACCGATAAGGACAGCCAGAACCGTACACTTTGACGACCTTCTCCACCTGAAAAACGCCATATTGATTTCGTGTGTTTCGTCATCACGGTGATCTGAAAGAGACACGAGCTGACGCCGCGCGAAAAGGATTATGATAATGAGGAAGGGTCTAATAAAAACACGCTGACGACTGCACCATTTGCCATTCACTGCCTGTGTTCAGCTATTATCCTAAGCATCGATAAAGTTGGTGGATGCGTGTCCATTTCTGTAATATGACACTCTGTATGAAATTCGCTGCGGCACACAGCCCTTTATTTGGTTAATAATACGTATAAAATATTGGAAAATCTTGACTTAAAACACAAAAATTTAATAAAATGATTTGTGACTGTGGCCTGGCTTCAATCAAATTGCTTTCCATTCAATTACACGATATGGTGCTAAATTATTTCTGCTCGACTTTACATGCGAAAGGACCTATTATTCGCGACCCGTTTGTTATTTTTCTTGGAGGGGGCATATTGTCAGTAATCTTAGCTAAATACAGACGAAGCGACATCTGCCGCCATGAACTCAGTGTTTTAATGTAAGCCATTAATACTAGTCTCTTAATTTAATCACAACATACTAGGCCAGGATCGAATAATCACGTATTTGTAATATTTTACCATTTTCAATCATTTTACGGTCAGTTTGAATGAATATTTTCGCGTCGACTGACTGGTGTATTTTTGAGACCAAAATACATCCGATTTTATAAACCTATTGGTATGAGAGAGTGACTGAAGGGCACAGGCGTTTCGTTAATTGATTATGTATGCAGTGTTCAATATTAAACATATATTGCCTGGTCATGGGGGCTATAGCGCCCGTCTATTACCCCCGAGGGGCCGTGTGTTACCAGAAACACATCGCTATTACCCGAGGCCGTAGGCCACGAGGAGTAATAAAAGGGTCTATAGCCAGAATAAAGAGCACGTTATAGGTGTTTAATAACACATCACACGCTCATGTTGTATTTTATAAGCAATAAAGCACACCCAGCGATGGTGGTATACCACGAGATTTTGACAAGTTCACGACATATATGCAAGAGCGATAGCGAGTGCATATATGAAGTGAAATGGTCAAAATCGAGTGGTATACGTCGCTGGGTGTGATTTATTGCTATTATATCATAACAGTATATTGAAATTCTGGCGCGGAACGTCATAAAAGAACTTTTCCTCAAGCTGAGAGCTAGTGCGCATGCCAGCCGTGGTATATCGCCAATATACCACGGTTTTTTTCGCGTCTCGACCAATCAGATCGCTGTATTTGCACCATCAATATAGGCCTACTGGTATGATATAATATGTTTTATAACACGCCACATGCTCGTTCCGTATCGCGATTCGCAAGAATACGTCACGTGACGGGAAAATAGATACATCTAGTCCCCATCGGATCGACAAAAGTGACGCCAGAGGGCATTTTTTGAAACGCCAAATTTGGGAAAGTGCCCGGTCACGTGACCATAGTGTCGTCTGCAGCTTTGCAACAATGGCGGGTGACTAGAACGTGATGTGCGTACGAGATAGGTGACGACACATTCTGTAAAACAGATTTTCCAACATTCCAACAGCGTAGGAACTTGAACAGCTCGTCGACGGAAAAGGATGTCGCTAGGTATGTTTAGAATATTTTTTGAAAGAAAGTGGTACCACGTACAACTGAAACCACTGTGGAAACGTCGCCCAGTGAACTTTTCACAGCGGATTGTTGCGGTGCAAAATATTAAAACACATTAAAAACTATATAAAAATACAGGATGAGCATGTGGTGTGTTATAAAACACCTATAGCCCGGTCTTATTTCGGGCTATAGCGCACGTCTATTACCCCTCGTGGCCATGTGTTACCAGAAACACATCGCTATACCCCTCGGCCTACGGCCTCGGGGAATAGCGACGTGTTTCTGGTATAACACATCGGCCCCTCGGTTTGCTGCGGTTCCGTAGCCCTACCACTCCTTTTGCTGGTGGTGTTGGGGCCACTCCCCCAACACAACCAGCAAAGGGAGTGGTAGGGCTACGGAACCGCAGCAACCCCTCGGTGTAATAGACGGGCGCTATAGCCCTCATGACCAGGCAATAGGTGTTTAATACCACACCAGTCTTTAACTTTCTATCTATGCATACAACACTCTCTACCAATGCATCTCTGTCAAGTGAATGCTACACTACACGTGTTCAGTAAATGCAACACCGCTCTCTATCAGTTCTATGCCCGGGTTGCCTGGAAATCAAATGGTGTTGAAACATTTTCGAAAAAGAAATCATCGGATTTCTTGAGCTGACGAAGCAAAATCAAACGACGGAGTTATGCTTTTCTGACAATGGAATTGATGGATCAAGTAATGGAATCAATTGGTCTGCAGCATATCTTGAATTGTAGGCCTACTTCATAAGTAGGCCTATCTCTATATTCAATATCAGTGTACGCAACATGAAACAACGGGGGAGGGGATAATCCCTCTCTAAA
This sequence comes from Ptychodera flava, assembly GCF_041260155.1. Classification (NCBI taxonomy): domain Eukaryota; kingdom Metazoa; phylum Hemichordata; class Enteropneusta; family Ptychoderidae; genus Ptychodera; species Ptychodera flava. Next base: position 28,289,754 of record NC_091933.1, on the reverse strand, counting down.
GTTTTTGTTTGAGAAATAATATTACAGAAAACTGGCTCATCAACGGTGGCACTTGCATTTAAGTCGTCTTCAAAACCCTTCTATCTAGACACTGAGTCCAATCAGACCCCCCCGGACCAAACCCCCCCCCCCCGTATATACCTACCCTTGTTTGTCCATTTCCTGACTATCTCATTAAATATCTTTCATTCTTTTCAGTTTTCTCTTTTGTCCGAAAGTTCAAAATAAACATGACTTCATTGGATGATGATTGCCAGCTTTAAAAGCTCACATTGGCTGAGATGACTATGTCCATTCAATGGGGCAGGGTTGTAATGATGTGAACCCGGACTGAAGAAACGGTCCTGATGGAAGGCAATGTTGTAAGAAAGCGTCAGACCCCTCTTCTCAACAATTATCTTTTAAGAAATAGCAGAGAACACTTCACGTAGATTTACTATGATAATGGTTGATGTTGTAGGGTAACTCGAGTTTCTGTTCCTTAAAAATAACACGATTGGAACTAATTTGGGATAGTTGGATGGTGAAGTAAGGTCGTTTTAATCCGAAAATGTAAGCTCATCTGCTTTTTTTTAAGTTACACACTTGTTTTGATGAGTAATTTGTAATATTGCAACATTCAGCTATATGGCACCTAACCCTTTTGAGAAATTTGAAAAATATGGAGATCCAATTATCCCAAATTAGTTCAAATCGTGTTTAAAATAAACCGACATTACTGAAGCATCTAATTATCCCAAATTAGTTTCATTCGATCGTGCTACTTTTTTTTTCAATTACAGATTGTGTAAATAACTATGTACGAGTGGTGAAATGATAGTTGAAAACGCCAAGTTTCCACACATGATATGTATTATCATGTGATAAATGCATATCACGCATATTGTAAAAATAATATCCAAGTAACACACAGCAGTCGATAGAAAAAATAATCAAGGGTGATAAGTCTAACGAGTGTGAATTTAAATTTGGACCGGTTTTATTGACGAGTTTTATGGAAGCCAGACATAACATCTTGGAAATAAAATCTCTTCTGTGAATTAAATATTTCAACAGCTTTTCTGTATATCATAATGTCAAAGTAAAGAGCCTCGAAGACTTCTTGGTCGTCTTCAATTTTCTGCCTGGCTTTCTTAATGGCCTCGAGTTTGGACCACTTTGTCTGTTTTTCCCTGCTGTAAGTTGTCGCCTGTTCGACCAGGCCGGAGCAGAGTCTGTAGAAGGGCAGTTTGAAAACCGTCTGCAGCAGTCTCAGAGATGTGTCATATTGCTCGGTTATTCCTATTACGGCGAACCACTTTTCTAAATTCTCTAACATGTACTGAAGGAGAATGTGCTTTTCGTTCTTGTTCAAGACATTGTCCAGAAGTAGCTTGTGTCTGTACCAACATGGTGGGCGGTTCTTCTTTCGTCCGATGTAATTATCCCGATCTACGAGCTTCACCACTTTTTTTCTCCGCGTCTGATCCGAACAGATTTCTTCGGGGTTAAACTGCAGCTGTCTGAAGAAGTAGCTTCCCTGGTGTAGCGCCCACTCCTTGAGGGTAAGTTTTCGAGCGTCGCTGGCGGCGCAGTGAGGGTCCATCCTAGATTTCTTGCAATACTCGTAGGAGGACACCACTCTGTCGTAAGGGTCCCTAAGTACTGTGAAATACGCGCAGTAGGGATCATCCACCGCATCGCAAAGTCCGAAGGCGTACGGTGTGACGTAAAGTTTTGCTCTCTTTTCGAGTGTCCTGGCGGTTTCAATGGCTTGGACCACATTGTCGTTCCACAGTCCGTAGAATGGAGGCAAGGACTTAGCTTGAATAATCCTCTTCAGGCAAAGTTTCATAGTGGTACCCCCAGCTTTGTGGTTGTGCAAAAACACAATACTGTGATTCCTATAGCTGTTTGGCGGCGAACCTTTCCCTCGACGACTGAAAGTGAAGTGGTTCGGCGTAAAACGCCGTCTTTGTACCCATGGAAACCGATTCAGGATATCCTCCAGCGTTGGGATGTTGGCGTCTGCATGCATTCTGCTAGACTCCTGCCAAGTACTGTTCGGGAGTCTCACACCCGTTTGGAAACCATGTGAGAATGATGACTGGATCGTGGTGTTGTCGTTCCAGGGATACAGCGATGTTAACTGGTCCCGAATGACCTCCTCTTGACTGACGCCTCCCCTGTGAAGTAAAAAGGTGCGCTTGTATAAACCAGTCTGTTCTACCACATCACACAGTGGAGGCATGCCAATGATGCGTATCAGCAAAAAGTGTGCTTAGGAGAAGAGGGTGGTGCTTCAATCTCATTTGCATATAAACTTTCCAGAACAGCAAGTTTGCCATTTGACAATTGCTGATGACATGGGATTTTGTGAAACATTACAGTGATGTGTATTTTTCAGTGGACATTCTACACTATTGGCCTACATGGAACCTTATCAACGGTGTACGCATGCACCATTCCAACGTCATGTTCACGGCCGCCATCCTCGTGATCATTATGGCCACCAGTGTCACAGTCATTGTCGTCGTCATCATGAACCATCACCATCACCGCCATAGCACTTCCACAACATAACCATCACCATAATACTAGTAACGACCACCACTGCCATCATCGCATATTACCACCACCACCACCACCATCACCACCATCACCATTGTCATCATCATCATCATCATCATCATCATCATCACCACCACCACCATCATCATCAAAATCATCATCATCATCATCATCATCATCATCACCACCACCACCACCACCACAACCACCACCATCGTCGTCGTCATCATCATCATCATCGTCGTCGTCGTCGTCGTCACCACTGTTGTTTTTATAATTAGTGAATTCTTTCACTCTGTATGTCTGTCTCTCTGTCCACCATGTCTATACGTCTCTCTCTATCTCTATAATCGCTTGAGCTTTTCTTATTTTTTCATTATAGAAAGAGTATAAATTCATTTCACGTATCGATGGTAATGATTTGATAGCTTGGGCCTTAATTGAAATAAGGGCGGAAAGCTGATGTAATCGGATTGGATTTATTTATGAGATTGGATTGGATTGGGTTGGATTGGGTTGGATTAGTTACTGAAGCCTTTGAAAGAATTGCACACGTTACTCGTGCAGACATTGCATGCCTCATAGTATCACTGTCGATATCGTTACTGCGTGACAGGCCTAGTCTTAGGACTTACAGGTTCAAAAGCGTTGTTTCCGCAACCGTCGAACTTTTGAGATGCCATGCGTGTTCCGATATTAACAAAATGTCGATCAACCCCACTGCGATAAATATCATGCGGTGGAGATTATACCAATAAATCTGAGGCCGTACAACTAACCTGAGCGCCGAGCATACTAATACAAATGTGGCAGCAGTCGAGCAGCAGATGAGCGCCGTTAGGATCCCAGTGGGGTTTGTTTTCTGACAAAGACTTCGATGCACCATGGTGACCGTTGACGTAAAATCTGCCAAGAATGATGACCACTTCATCCCTTTTTTTGATCGTAGCTATCGGAAACTGACTGATGATATCCGTGCACGACGATAAGTCAACGCACTGCAGTGATTTGGGCTTTGTCGACGATCCTGAAGCGATCAAACCGTTCTGGCGCCTCCGTCAAAAGCGTCCGTGCTACATTGCGTTGAAGGTTCTCTGCTAATCAAACGAATACCAGCTAATCCAACTGGAGATTAAAAAATAGTGCAGAAATTGGATATACACATGCATTCAATGGGAGGAAAACGGAGACCTAATCGTGCGTTACCACGTGACACACCACGAGTGTCATGTGACTGCAAGGTGAGTGATGGGCCACAGCTGTTGCTCGTCATAATTTTCAGTGTAACTTTTTATCATTATCCCAGATTGAAGGGATCACTGGTCCGATGGAACTTCGATCAAATTGTTATTTGCATATATGTAAATCTTGTTCGACATCTGTCACTGACGTTTTGTCTATATTTAAACCCTTTATTCTAAGGGTTTTGTCTTGTTTTCCAAGAGGAGCCGGCCGCAATGGCAAATTTTTTGGACAACCTTCGTTGTCTGGTGGAGTAATTTTCTGCCGCTGTTTGTCTTTGATCCTGGGGGAGAATGTTAAACCTGACGGGATTTCAAATCTGTGACGTTTCTCGGGGTAGAAAACCACTGACTTTGGTTCTGTGTCCGTTGCTAGCGTTGTGGTGTTCCCTGTATTTCCTTTCTTTAACTGCCACTATCGAACGGTAAGTGATCCAAGCGATATCAAATAATCTTCGAGCGACACAAATCTGCGTGTGTCTCTATTTCAAGGGTGGTTTAAAAGTGCGAAACATTACCGTAGCGTGTTGGACAGTATAGGACCACTTTCCATCGATGGCGACGACTTTCTACCGAAAAAAAGATCATAAATTCACGTACACTTTTACCCACCATGGTGTCACCCACTATATTGTTATTTCGTTGTCTAAATACAAACGGATTTAGTAGGCTTATTCCTTACTCTTCTTTCAGCGATGAAGTTACAGCCAAAGAGATGAAGGTGTTGAGTGACGAAAGCGAATATTTCGACTACCACAACACCCTGCTCGATTTGATAGCCCGATATCCGTGGTTGTGGCGAAGGCGCTACGTGCCGAATAGTTTGGCGAAACATGTGAAACAAGAAAGGCCCCGTTCCTATGGAGCCAATGCTACGATGGTGTTCGTACACAACCAGAAGGCCGGCGGCACCAGCGTCAAGACTTGTTTAAAACTGCTCGAAAGAGAGAGCAACATGCGGAGATGTTACGGTATTTTCGACGGGAACGGCCCTGTCCACATTATGGAAGCCGTAAGGGCTAAGTCCACGAGCCGAAGGTGCTACGTCGGAGAAAGTTCCTTTGGCATCTGTGACGATCTGGACGATGGGGACTGTGCTTATTTCACCATGCTTAGGGACCCCTACGAGCGAGTAATATCGAGTCACGAATACTGTAAGACAGCCGATGACCCCCTTTGCCGCGCTGGAAACGCAACAGAGCTGTCACTTGAAGAGTGGGCGCTCCAGCAAGGGAGCTATTTCTTTCGACAGCTTTTGCTTCGTCCAACTGAAATATGCGTCGAGGCTGAACTATTTAATAATCTTTTGACACAATATCTCAACAAGACTGACCAGAGCGACGAAATAGTAGCTGATTTGAAGTCCTTTCCTTGCTGGTACCGTCACAAGCTTTTGCTAGAGGGCGTTCTCAGTGATTCCGACAAAAACGCTCTTCTTCGATATGTACTCGAAAATTTGGATAACTGGTTCAGCGTAATTGGCATGACCGACGAATTCGACACATCTCTAGAACTATTCCAATTTGCCTTCGGCTTGCCGTTTCATGACCTCTGTTCCGCTGTCTTCGCCCGCGAAACCACCTATACTGAACAGTCGGCTGGCGCCGAAGGTGGCAAAGCGGAGGTCGTCCGAAAGTTGAAATCCAGGCTGGCGTCCAATGACCACGTCCGCCGCGCTTTACTCTATGACATCAAAATATTCGAAAGAGCTAAAGAGATATTCGAAATGCAGAAAACATCTTACAGGCACTTCGCTGTCAGGTCTTGAGTTACAAATCGGCTTGTGATCGGAATCATATCATGCTTTTCCCCTTCCTGGTGATGGTACCACAAACCTGTGACCAGCGTCAAGATATTAAAATATAAATTTTACTATAACCCAAACGGGATTCGAACCCCCACACACTCACGGCAACATCGCCTAGCTGCTAGGCCTCACACAAAACCAGTCGGCCACTGCTTCCAACCCAAAAGAGTTGGGATTCCGTTTTTGGAGGAATTTTTTGTCTGTGGAGATGGTCTTTTAGACTGCCACTGGTGTCCATATTACCAAGAGCGCTCATTTTCAAGATCAAATTCAGCAATTTCATCTTGTTTAAATGCAACTACTATCTGGTGACACCAAAGCCTACTTGAAAATTCGAAGCCCACATAATTGTATCACAGAATGAATTGTGCTGTGACAGTGACATGAGAATCTCTGAGATCGTTCATGGGATAATATAATAATTCAGCTACTTTTGCGAAACCGACCGATCGCACTTTCAGTCCAAGATGATTATTTCAGGACTTCTGTACTCTCAGAAATACGGGATTTTTTCCCACCCGACGTTACTTACCATGAATGATGTTATTGGACAGTGCGTAATAGTGGCAGTGGGGAATGTAACAAAACCTGGAAGGCGTTGACAATGTTGGTCGTATCACACGAAATATTCCAATTCTGTGTCTCATTAGCATAGGGGACAACACAGTTCATTCCTCCGTGCGCCACCTACCGGCAAAAGTGAAAGTATATATCTTCACATTTAATGGCATTGCGATTTTCTTTCTCTTGACCTAAATACAGCATTAAAATATAAATAGTTATTATGTTTACTCAAGCCTGTATGTTAACTGTAACGTCAGGCTATTTTACGTTCTCTCGAAAAAATGAGCGATATTCTTTGAAATTTCATCTCTGTGAATGACTATCTGTGTGAACTAATTATTTCAAACCCATCCAATCAAAAGAGGTTGCTTTGGAAGGAAAAAAAAAACTTCTGTTCAACGGGCAAGGTTGTTTCAAACTTGGGCAGGTATGTCGTAATTTTGTTTCATTCAATGTTTTCCTTTGTTCAGGGTTCCTTTGCAAAATGTCACTTGTACAGAAATATTCTATTATAGTGAGTAACATTTACCAAAATAGAGATTTTAAAATGTAGCAATTTTTATGTATTTTGTTTCCTAACGAGGAACATGGAGAATATATGAGGCTTTTGTATTAATATTTTCTGCAATATTCATGTACTGGATAGCATTTACATGGGCGATGTTGTGTGTTTAAAGATTTGTCAGGGTAGCGGAGAAAATCGGATCCGTTGAACAGATAATTTTTCTGTCACCCTAGGCCGAATTGTTTTCCTGACAACCAAGATTCCGGCATGTACAAGTCACAAGATGGCGGTTTCAACCCAAAGACTGTACTCTGCTTCATGTGTTTATACCCTACTTATTTATCGGTCGTATATACCAGTAAGAGGTCAGAGTCTATAAAACATGATTTTAGTTTGAGTAGTGAACATAAGTTTACAGTCTGTTGTTCGATAGTCAAAACTCTCCCATTCAACCTCAAATTTCTCTCTTCAAAATCCCTGCAGTTCGGGGGCATAAAAACGGTGGTATATTTTCTTTTCCAGTCTTTTGGGTTTTTTTCAACTATAATTGTTACATGAACTGAATCAACAAGCTTGTTTTACCTATTGACTTCATGGGCCATGCACAATGCACTTGCTCGAGATTTTGCCATTGAAATGTCAATGAGGGGTCATGTGAGGGCGCTCTCAATCATCGAATGCATGAAGGTGATAAAAGGTATTATGCGTTTAACGGACATGTTTGTCAAGATTGTGATATCATTAAGGTTGGAGAAGGTTGTCTTAAGATATATGAAGGAAGAGAATTGTTTTGATATATCTAAAGTCAATCTAAAGAAATATTTTAAGTATCTTGGCTTTGTATATAAAGTTTCCCAGGAAAGCTTCCGTCAGTCAGACCAATGTTTTTACGTGGCCGTGCACCGATAAAGATAAAATAGCAGACGGTCATAAAGTGAACACGATTTCTATTATTCTGAAATATCTCACAAATTAATCTCAGCAGAGGACTATGTGAGTTATTAATTGCAGTGGGTTGAATTAATAGTGTTTCCGGCATGTTAATCACTCACTTACCTCCACTAAGTATCTGTATTCTTCAAGTTGGTCCGGGCCAGCATTCAAGGTGTACAGTCGCTTGATGCTTCTAACATCGTCATGCAAAGGTCTTTTACACATGAAATTCTCAAGAAAATTTCCGTCGGCTAAAACTTTCTTTGTCAGAATGTTAAAATATTTACAAGCATCATGCATGGTCAATCGGCAAAACGAAAACCAAACCATGTTAAGTCCACATGTGGCGCGTTATGTCGATGTGAATATGTGTGATGAGCAGAATGTACCAACGTGAATTGGACAGGCATTTTTCTAGCCAGAGAGTGTGTGTATGTATGTATGTATGTATGTATGTATGTATGTATGTATGTATGTATGTATGTATGTATCTATCTATCTATGTATGTATGTATGTATGTATGTATGTATGTATGTATGTATGTATCTATCCATCTATACGTATGCATTTATATATTTACCTGGCCACGTATGTAAATGCATTATCCATGTATACACACACGTGTTTGTACGCAATACTCCGATCATGACCAAGAGCATTTCCGCTGAGCTCGATCTAACAAAGTCGTTGAATGATTGAGGGGGGGGGGGTGACGAATTGAGATGAACAAGTAACAAAGTAGTGTGGGGAATTCACTCTCATTGCTCTCGTAATTCTCTCAGCAAGGTTAAAGATCGTAAGCTTTGCTGGACTTGTTGATTTGCAAAATTATCCAACCCACTAGCTGACAAGAGGTATTGACAGTCTTAAAGAATAAGGGGATATTGAAAGATTTACATGTAGTGCTCGGTTAAACGTTGAACCCCTCCGAAACACAATGTCCCAGTCAAGTAATTTTATTTAGGTCTATCTTTTATTGACTTCCCAGTCCAAGCATTGAAAAGTACTGTTTCTTTTCTTCCTCAAATATTTCTCTGGCTTTTTCGTATATTTTCACATCGTAGTACAAAGTCCTGTTTATTTCAGGGTCTGCTTGTAACTCTGCTTTCAGTTTTTGGATTAGTTCTTGTTTTGATTGCGGTGTAGCAGGTTTGCCATCAACTTTATACAGACCCTTCATCGATATAAGATTCATACACAGATCTCGAAATGGCAAATTATAGGCCTGCTGCAATAAACCTAGAGTCGTTCTGTACTCTTCCGTAATGCCTATCACTGTAAACCAGTTCTTCAGATTGTCTAAAAAATAATTCAACAGAACTTCCTTTTCCATGTCGTTGAGGGCGTCATCTAGAAACAGCTTATGTCGATACCAGCAAGGTGGATGAACGGCGTTGCGGCCGAGGTACTTCGCTTTTTTAATTTTAGGAGCTATGTTTTCGCGCATGATTTTATCTGAGCACACATATGTCGGTTTAAATTGCAGCTGGCGGAAAAAGTAGCTTCCCTGGTGTAGAGCCCACTCTTTCAACGTCAACTTGCGCGCGTCGCTGGCGGCGCAGAGCGGATCACCGAGAGCGCGTTTGCAAAATTCGTGACAAGAGATGAGGCGCTCATAAGGATCCCGGATCAAAGTAAAGTAAGAACAGTTCCGACGGTTAAACTCGTCACACAGTCCGAATGTATTCTCGCTCGCGTAAAACTTGCTTCTGGCATGCTTGAGGTTGACCTCTCGGATGACCTGTGACACGACATGTTCGTCCCAAACACCAACATACTTGGCCATTTTCTTCTTACTGGTCACTTTGTCGATACAATTTTTTAGAGTTGTACCTCCAGATTTTTGATTGTGGACGAATATATAGGTCGGGTCTTTGATACGGGGCTTTACAGCTACTTTGGTGCTGTTTCCACCGCTCATGAAATAATTTGGAGAGAAAAGTTTTCTGTTTAACCAGGGAAACTTGTTAAAGATGGCATAGAGCCGTTCTTTCTGCAGTTCTTCCTCACGGCTCTTTCGTTTGTCTTCTTCGAGTGACACCTCATGGTGTATAGTCGCTACCGTTTTCGCTACAGTCACAGATCTCTCTTTGGTCACCACATCGACTGCTTTCTCAGTTTCGTCGCCAGGATCTTCAGACCTGGATATAAAAAACGGAAAGTAGTGTAAAATAGTAAATCGTCTGATGTGTTGAGATCTGAATCGTGCTCTAATTCACCTATACTAGTGCCGCCTCCCCCAATCGAGTTTTAAATGAATCCCAGCTACGATTTATCACTTTGTTCTTTAGCTTGTAAATCTTCCATACTGTTTGAGTTGTGTGTATTCTGTAGACCATGGTACACTGCTAATGTACAAACGTGATAACCTGTACACGTCAAATCACATGAAACTGCTACCTTTTTGTGACCTGTGTACAGCAGTCGTCGATCCTCAAACTTTTACCCGAAATGAAAACTTTCAGAGATTGGCAACTGATTTTGTTCGGCGGACTATCATCATGATTCCCCCGGACCCTGAGGTAAAAATAACCAGAGGATTATGCCACTCCCTATACAATGGACAAGTCACAGATCAAGTCTGTGTCGAGGTTTTTTATCAATGTGTAAAAACACTATTAGTAGCGTTGGCAGTGTCCAAATGTGGCGGGTAGCTATGAAGTAGACTCGAGAAAAGTTGTTTCTAATTCTTGAGTAGAAAAAGAGTTCTTAACGCAAAAACCCACACTGAACACCTTCAGCCAAAAGCTGGATATTGCCTTCCGTGTGATACCATAGTCCTTACTTGAACAGCTTAAAACGTACCAGAGGCGGATAAATTGACAATGATTGTCTCATTGTTTCGTCCACTGAGTTTCGATCTCGAGTTACACCTAAGGATAGAGAAGTTGACCGACACCTCACTCTTTAGCTCATGTAACATCCCTACCTGATAATGAAATACCGCTTTGCTTGGTCGTCGTCTGGTTGCTCCTTCAATTCACTCACTTCTACAATTTACGTTCACATTGTACAAACATTTTCTTTTGTGTTTAAGAGCCACGAGCACTGTGTCGCATCTTGTCAATTCCACCTTTTTTCTTTGAAAGAACTTCCCTGTTCAGAAAACACCTAAAATTACCACCATCTCTTCCCTTGAAGGCAAATTCAATTTCCTTTCATCGCTTCACTCGTTTTCACTTCTGTTTTACACTCTTCAAAGTTTCATGTAGACCTATATCGCTTGACGTCAATTACACTTCATATCTGATATTACGTTGTCGTGAATTAAGTGGTAAGACTAGCTCAATTGTCGCAGGGCAGAAATCTGAACTATTTTGGAGTTTTTTCTTCCCTTTCTTTTTTGTTTTGATTCTTATGAAAATATGAAAAGCTTCACGTCACTACTACGTTGACCTACCGTAAACTGTTCTGACAAACCCGCACGACCACAAGCACATCTAATAGGAATAGCGTTTGCTGTTGTCAAACTGAGTTTAAAAAAAAAAAAAATTGCAGGTTCACGGACAAGTTTATTCTCCAACAAAAACTGACGATCCTCATATTCATATAGAACTTAAAATAATTGTTGTTACTTATAAGGTTGTTTTCTTCACATTTTTAGCATCCAAAAAGAGGAATAAAAAGAAGAAACCAGAATCAAAGTTTGAGCGAACTATGTTGAGTGGAAATTCAACGCCCAGTATAGAGCATTGTTAATAGGAGAGGTAGAAGCATGTATACTCTACTATGGCAAGGGAAGTTACGCAGTGAGGCGAATCGCAAGCTAAATGCCCTAATACGGCAGTTCTGAAGGTTAATTTTCGAAATGTTCACATTGCTGTTTTAATTATCGCCATGTATTTAATCATTTGATGAGTAATTTAGTTCTACCGCCTATTTAAAACCCTCCCTCCCACCCCTCCACCCCACTCCACGCCGATATTTATCAAGACTTGCCCACTGTCTTGCCGTGCTCTATCAACATCGAATATATGCTAGCTGAAACAACCTGGTTATCTAATGTGTGTTAACTTTAAAATGCTGCTCGTCACATTGTTTCGAATGCCCAATTAAATAAGCTTATAACTTTTTCATTGGCAAAATTTTAAATTTTGAACATTTAAAATTTCTGTGGACAAATCTGTCGTCATGGAAAATAGAAAACCGCAAAAAGTTACTGGATTACGTTACACGAGAAATTGTTTGTCATGGTGATGAAAGGGTTAAGTGGAGGGAAGCTGTGTTTGAACGCTATATACGTCCTCAGTTTTTAACGCGGTCACAAACAAGTGAAAATCGATGATTAGCTACGAAAATACGAACCTGCAGGGTAGAGTACGAGTCATGCAGTGGCCTATAATTACTGGTAGTTGAACGACATTGTTCTAAGTTCACATGCTTGGTAAAAAACAACAAAAGTATTTTTATTAAATAATGATATCTGAGTAGCAGTTTTGGTACCTTTCCTGATAATATTAATTTGATTTATTAAAAGTATACTGAAGAAATTGGTTTGACCCCCTATGCTAACTGTTAATGGCATTGGTGTTTTCGCATGTATACCAATTGTTACTTTACGTGTCATTGAGCAAACTGACCTGGCATATTAAGTAACAGAGCTTTTTCAAGACGAACACTGACGCGCAAAGGTATTACTAATTTTCGTTCGTGCCACAATATGCAGAAAGATAATGTATTTTCTATGATCTAGGGCTACCAGCTCATTTGCCGCGACGGTTAAATCGCGCCGCCATCGTTCCATCAAAGGCAGACGACAATACTACGGGCAACACATACAAACTGTCGAGTATCTGAAACTCATTCAATTTCGAAAACAAACCGGTCAGAGTGTACATATACGCGAGGCCTTTTTGAAAGCATTGTTACATTATTATCTACATGTACATTTGTGTAAATTTTATAAATCATCGAGTATAATTGATTTGTACATCAATTTCCATATCGATGCTCGACGAAAAATTTTCAAGCAGGGGCCTCATTGAATTCACTTTATTTATTGAATTTGAAATTCGTTTTCTTGTGCCAAGACGAAACAAAGAAATTTGGAAAATATACACAGTTCTTTGTTTGCACAGTCTGGTTTTGCAAGCTGATGTCAATCTAACAAATAGTTATTCTTTTAAATTCAAATACATATGGTTACAAAACAAAACAACGCATTGAAAATTCGTTCCATATTGAGCACTTAATACAATAAACACAAGCCGTAACCTTGACCTTCGCCCTGCGGATTCAATATTTTAAAGATAACAGCGTTTTACCGTGGAAATTAGTTCCATGGTCATTGTTCAGTCCTAAAACAAGTCTCCAGAGATAATCGACGATGCGTATCCTTGGTCGTTTTGAAAGCTGTACTCATACATACAAGTACAGTGATATCACCCAAGAAATGTTTTTCGCAGTTGAGTGCAACCTCGATATTGCAATGACTTCTCTGCCCTTCGTATGTAACTCGCTGTATTTAAATTCATGTGACGTCATCGCAACACTCTTTTATCGTCCACGTTGGCTGATACTCCTCGATCTCAATATTATTAATACCTTTATTGTAACAGATGGAAAGGACGTTGATAGCTAAATATTGGTTATGTATTGATCCAATTGCCAATATTTTACATTCAACAGTGTCAGTCAACAGGTAAAAGAGTTTTTGTCCAAGTTCTACGCCAGCGTCACCCTATATATGTATATATATATATATATATATATATATATATATATATATATATATATATATATATATATATATATATATATATATATATTACATATACTTGTATCGGTAAAACAATATGTATATATAAAATTATATATATATATATATATATATATATATATATATATATATATATATATATATATATATATATATATATTCCATCTGCGCCACACATAAACGACATCTTCAACCTGATGAAGTCCTACTTTTAGGACGAAACGTTGTATCAAAATTACCATAGAATAAACAGAAAATATACAAGCAGATCAGTAGACGTGTGCAATTTTATTCATCTAATATATATATATATATATATATATATTATATAGATATATATGATATATATATATATATATATATATATATATATATATATGGGATATGTTGTTACTATGATATGCGAGTCTCTCCTGTAACCTTGTACGGGACAGTGAGCACGTGTACCATGTCATGCAATTAGGGTAGCAAAACATAATTTAAATATCTAAAGTCACCATCTAAAGATAGTTCGACCTCAGTAAATTGCATTATTTGAATAGAAACGTCATAAACGATCTCATTAAAAATGGAAATAAACGATTTCATCAAAAATAGAAATTTGACCGTCGACGGTGAAACAAAGAGATGATATCCGTTAAACTTTACTGTAACATCGCAAGCTTACAGTGATTTCTTACTAATTTTTGAAGAGGCCTTTAAAATTGTTCTCGTTATACAAGTCATAAGTCTACCGCTGAAAGTTTCGCTTTAAGTTTTGTTGACATTGCGATCTTTGTTATTTTGTTTTTGAATTTTATTTTCTCATCTGCACTGAAAAGTAAACAATTAAGGCAGTAGAGCTTCATCATCACCATCATCATCATCATCATCATCATACACGTACACATGTCTATTATAAGACCATATGATACATATAATGGTAATCTGAAAATCGAATACGGCTAAGTGCTTGCATGGGCCACAGTCCATCCACCTCTGTGCATGGGTTGAGTAAAAAAGTGGGCGCTGGTGCCATGCATTCAATCGCGAGGCTAAAACCTATCAGTCATCCACAAAGCCTCCGAATTATTCTTTTAATTCAGGAATAATTACTCGAACCATTTAACCGAGTTTCGAGGGACAAAAGAACAGTGTGAATTTTCAATTTATTTTTCGCTGTTAATAAAACTTGTTTTGCGATGCATGTAGATCAACTTTTAAATGATTCGAAGGGCCTCCGGGGATGTCACACCATCAATATTTTCAAGTGGCTACCAGCGCTAGGAAATCTCCCGAGAAAGAACAGAAATACGATATTGTACACGCAAAAAAAAGTATACTTTTAAAATTGCTAGGCACATATTCCAGTAACATATGGAGGATAATATATGCAGGCGACCTTACTCCGCCATGTTGGGTTAGCAACTTTTCCTGATGCGCAGTTTGATGAGAACTGATCGAAAAGGTTGGCGTTTACAGAACAGAAAATGGCCAGCGTTTCTGCTCTTGCAACCTGTGATGTCTTCATACTGTCATTTGCTATTTCCAAAGACTATACAGTTTCTTGTCCAGCTTAGGTCCCATTCGTTTTGTTTCTTGAATACGTTTTTCACCTTCTCTTATTTTGTAGATTTCAAATCAAACATATACAAACATACGCGGTTATGGTGCTATAAATAGACGTACTGCATGCTAAAAATTGAAGTCCTAATGCGTGTTAAGTAATATATATATATATATATATATATATATATATATATATATATATATATATATATATATATATATATAATATACATACATAAATATGCATACATGTGCATGTATAGTGTGTGTATAAATGTACAAACAGATAGATAGAGAGATACATACATACATACATACATACATACATACATACATACATACATACATACATACATACATACATACATATGCGTTCCTCACAACGCGGTCATTTCAGTTAGCAGAATACCCTTTATAGTATAGTATTTTGCTCTATGGATGAAGCAGAAATGCTCACAAATATTATTTTTCATGACAAAAGCAAGTCTGGGGTGAGATTTCAGAAAATAATTCTCGAGGGCTTTCAAACATGTATCATTGCTATGCGCAACTTGTGCACACGTATGCTTGGTGTGTTAAAGGGAAGCATTGTTTCACAACCTCGTTTTCATAAAATGGACAACTTAAATTATTTCTGTGTACGGGGATTCAAATATTTGTCATCACGCTGGATTGTTGCAAAGATTTCCCGAGCAAAGTATGAACGACAGTTTATGTTCATTTTAGAGGTTAATATTACTTTACATTTGACAGATCCATTTATTATTGGTGTGATGTACGTCTTGTCTAAAAATTTGCATACTTTAAATACATATTTTTGGAAACAAAATAAATGATATTCAGAATGCCATTTTTGTAACACGCGCCATGATGAGTACGAGGGTGGTATCGCGTACGTAATATTAAATTACACTCAAAGGTCATCTCCTAAAGATGAAATACATAACTGCCATCGCACTGGAGGGACGAATAACGAAGAAACTTGACGGCCGTGAAGTTGAAATCATAAGAATGCAGTCGCCGTATGAGGACAACACACCATACATGCATATTCATTATAGGATGCAGCGGACAGATGTTGTGTTGCTGGTAGCGAGTTTAGGTAGCGTTCAGTGATTACGAAAGAGTGGGTTGGGCGACTTTTGGACATGAGTGTACCGCTAGACAAACTGAACCTTCCGTTTAACCCTTTTTTCAATTCCTGCAGATATTAAACCTGATTCGATCCAGTCAATGGTTTGACAATTTCACCGCTTCAGAGGAACATATTTAAGCCACAATCGTCATCACTATCGTCGTCGCCATCGCAGCCAGTGACGATATTGAACATTTCCATTTCTTTCTTTCTCTACCTGGCTGTCGATTGCAATTTCTGTAGTAATTACAGTTTCTAATCTTAGACTTTGAAATGTGTGTTCCGCTAAAAACTTAGCTTTGCCCTTCCGTCTGTTGCCAGCAATTCGAATCGTCTTTCGAAAAAACCAAGGACCTAAAAGCTTTTCCTTGCGATGTTTGACTGCGATGAGTTCATTCTGATTTATTACGACGCTTTGCATCTTCAGTCGCTGGATGAAGGAAGCCATGTGATTCCAAGAGCAGTTCTTCGCCGACAATTTAACAGCAATAGAAATTGAGATCAGCTTGGCGTTTTATTTTTCCATAATAATTTCGTGAAAAGCGTGTTTTACATCCTTGTTTAGAATTTTGATTATCGTAAAGAAAATCATCGGTGTCTTTTTGTGAATATTTTATCCTTTAAGTGTAGCAAAGGTAATACCAATGGATAATAAAAACGTATAAGTCTGTAAAATTTGCTCCGGGTAGGATTTTAGTCTTTAGGCAGTAAAGTCTTCTAGTTCTAAAGAATGACCCTCCATGCAATTTCTACCCCCTCCCCGACTTTCTGTGGGCTCTTTTACATTGATGCTGGAATCGTCTGCTCTTTCTATTTTTACCAGAAATTATTCAGACAATTCTATGGGTATTAGAATGAAAGCCGTGCTCAAGCTTGACTCAACAGCTTCTGGTGAGTAGTGGTAGTGGTTTGAAAATGGGAACGGCAGAAATGAAAAGAAAAGAAAGTCAGAGAGGGGTCGAAACAACGTTGTGACGTAACACAAACAAAATGAGGAAATACAAACAATATTTGGCTCACAATCTCTTAAAGTAGTTCAATTCACCTATATTCATCTTTACATTTGCTCCGTACACGGCGATCAAAATTGCCCATGCATGATTACGGAAGTTCGGGCAGGCAAAATCTCACTCGTAAATGCTAGCTTAGGAGGCACGTGCAAATCGACGTCGAAGGTGAGCCGAAGTTATAAACACAAAGTTGTCTGTGAGAGGTCCCGGTAGCGCGACAGCATATTGCAGATATAACCGAGTTAGTTGCAAACCAATGCTACATTGCCAGCTGTAACATCGGAGTCGTTTGTGATCCTGGCAAACCTGCAGAGATATTGTTAAACAAAACGTACTGCAATGACGTGAAATCTATATTAGGTCATGACACTTCAGAAACATTTTTTTCATTTTTTTGGATGTGCATTTCTTGTTTACTGTGTTTTCATTAGGCCTATACTGAAGCATTTCAATGAGTTCCTAATCGCAGTACACGAATCGTTTTGAAACACCTTACTTTTAAGTCACTCGCATTGACGGTACCGTTGCCATAGGAAACCTGTCAGTTATTCTATTACATCAATTCTATATGACACTGTTATCCAATCTAAAATCCACAATGAGTTCAAGCTCGATAGTGTGGTAAAGCCAATTTGTCGATTGTGTGCTGGCCAGAGAAACTAATTAATAGTACTGTAAACGGAAATTTAAATTCCCACGTACCAAGTCATATTTGCTTCAAAACTGAAGAAAGTACAATACAGTTTAAACATGGAAAATGTTGTGTTTCCTTACAGACGGTCATTCCAATATGCTCATTTAAACAGTCATGTAAAATGTTATATTTCTCAGTGACAGGCGGTCATTCCAATCTCTTTGGGACTAAATGCCTCTATGTAGCTGTTTGGCTAAACGTGTGAGTATGTCTCTATTCTACAGGTCAGATACTGAGCGAATACACGAGTAAATAAATAAATAAATAAATAAATAAATAAATAAATAAATAAATTTTTACATTATACCATGCTACCTTAGACCATTCTGATTGGACAAGAGCCCATTCCACTGATGGTAAAATATTGTATTAGCAGTGTTAAACGGGCCCCTAAACCAGCATATTCGTGTATACCTGCCTGCGGTGGGGCTTATTGCTTAAACATATAAACTTTAAATAATTCAATGAAATGGAAATTATGTAAATCTCTTCTACCTATACGTCCACTATTATATATCAAATTTTAAAATTTGACATTTTGTTCTGAGGTAAATGACTATTGCTACTAAACTCCATACTTTTTAACAACTGGAATACCAAAGCGTGCTTGAGTATTCATCTTTCGCGAAAGACGATTCCTTAAATGAGCCTGAAAAACTCAGATATAGGCCTATAGTGTCACATTGAACATTGCGGTTTACCCATCGTCAGCGCGATGCTCTCCATTTCAACTGTGTGTAGAATGGTGGAGTATCCAGCAAAAGTACCGTATTCAAACACTTTAAAGGGACAAAGTCGGCCATTTTCATGAATTTGTTTTATGCGAGATACTACTTATATTGTTTGACATGTTGAAAGATACTGAATGAATGGGTGACCATGCATATATTCGACACGGGTTTTAGACACGATGCATGAAACCATCGCAAAAATTAATAAAAGGTCATGACCATTAATTCATTGTTGCGATGGTTTCATATAATTTGTCAGGATCTTTCAACATGTCAAACAATATCAGTATGCACAGGAACTGATTGTGAATCTCGTGGAGTGATTAACGTTTTCATCGGCTTATTTTTGTGAAAATCGAAAATTGTATTTCCCCATATAGAAATACACAAATATGAAGGCCATTTGGAATTACAAATATCGGAAACATTATGTAATTTGTATGTATGTATGTATGTATGTATGTATGTATGTATGTACATGTATGTATGTATGTATGTATGTATGTATGGAAGTATGTATGTATGTATGCATGCATGCATGCATGCATGCATGCATGTATGCATGTATATATATATATATATATATATATATATATATATATATATATATAATATATATATATATATATACATACATACACACACAACGACGCGCTTTATTTTTATTTTTAGTTCCAGTCTGTTAATCTGCTATCAAAACATATAACCAACAGTTTATTTTCATGACACGTATTGAAATCTGGTTATTTGGAGGGGTAGTTTGTATAAAGCAAAAAATCTGGTGACTTTTAAACTTAATTTTGTCCGTCGTCGATCTCTGAGCAACAAGGACAGAATAAAAGGGTTGGCGCGGATTGATGCGCACGTTGACCAGAAACGACTCTTTTTTTCGTGGCCTATAATCTCCATGATATTCAAGCTTGCGTATATATGTATATGCACTTGTGTGCGTATGTCTGTGTCTATTTATAAACATATGGCATGCATGTAAATACATGTTTTATATGCCATATAGCTGGCTAGGTAGCAAGCCAGCCAGCCAGCCAGCTAGCTAGATAGATAGATAGATAGATAGATAGATAGACAGACAGACAGACAGACAAGTGAGTGGACATACAAATACACGGCTACCATAATAACATCCTCTGCCTTGCACCTGTTGCTACAGCTGTTCGGTGTTACATGTAAACTTAGAGTAATCAACTACGACAACAACGCATTACGAATATTCACTATCTCTTCTCTATTATCTACACAAGCAATAGATAGTTAAGTTTAGCGCCGGTATAATCTCCGTCGTCCTATTTTCGTACAATATCAATTCACCCTTAAAATTAATGTGTTAGAGTATTGCTTCTGTTAACGATGTTTTCCACGTCAACAGCCGGTGAAAGTGTCGGATTAAGACCAAGAAACGCATTAGGTTTTCCATATGTCACGAATGTATTAAAAAATCGTAAGCTGTACACTTAGCATTGAAATCTCCGAACACAGCCCTGAGTCTATTTTTTACATCAATGTCTTCAAGAACGGGCCGTCAGGTTCGTAGCAGTAATGACAGTTCGTCAACAAAGTATACCATAAGACAAAACGCTCTCGCCTTTTAAAAGTGGAATAATTGCTGCGATAATTATATAAGCTTAATTTTGGTCGCTATCAAAGAAGCGAAGGGGAGCTGGCGAGGTGAAATAATGTGTTTCACACGCGCACATACGTACCTCACAGTTTGGCAACCGTATCGCTCCTTTGCATCGTGGTATATGTACATAACCACGCACACATTTAGCGCGATGACTAGCACCAGAAGACGAATATTACGACGCAACTTCTGCATGGTTCGTCAAATATACACCGTAGTAACATGCACGGCTGGTAGAATCGCACACAGGGGTCGAGAGAACGGGTTCAGTAGCCGGCGTCACCACTCGGCGGAGTATTCTTCAGGTGTTTCAGGGTAGGCCTATTCCTGCAGTTGATTGGTAGTTGTCGGGTCGGTGGGCTCTCGGATGTGACCCTACCATACCGAACGGTGAAAGTTGTCGAGTGAGGCCCGACGTGCCTACAGTAGCCGTTAATTATCACTTGTAAATAACATGTATGTTAATGATTCGCTGGGGGATATTAATGGTATATACCAGCACGAAGTGCTCCGCGTCTGACGACTGTGTGTGGTTGCGATGGAAACTGGCATGCAAATGAATAGCAGAAAGTGGTATTTTTAAGCACAGCGGGTCTGTTGAACACGTCAGGCTCCTATTCAGTGGCGGAGTGAAAGTCAACTACACTGAGTCGCTCAAAAACAGAACAATGCACCAGAGGGGACCGTCAATAAACGAATTGTCGTTTTCTATAGCTATGGTGTATGCAAGTGCTTAAACAAAAGTATACAAAGAAACACGGCTTACATAATTCAAGGATGACCATATTAAGGCGGTCTCGTTTAGGGGCGCCTTGACTAGAGGGAGGTCAGTGTGCAAATAGGGGAGTCTGGGTGGATAAACCCCAAACCAGAACTCCCCTCCAAAAGAAAACATGCAGGTTCAAGGTCGCAAGGGTTTACACGAAATTAGTTTTCTCCACAATTGTTCTCGATCGATGGTGCCCCGGGGGCGGCAATCTAATTTAGAGGAGAAAGACACGCCTTTCTTTGACGTTTAATCATGGACCGTGCCGAAATGTCTTAATGAAACGATTCAATGGAAAAGCAGGGCAACAACCTTGGTAAATGTAATTACGTCGCAAAAAGCATATACACAATGTTTATGTCCTTAATTCACAATATCTCCTACCTATTTAACATATTCCTTGACGGTCTACCCTACTCTCTGCTTGTGACGGCATCCTCGTTCACGGAAAGGTCCTTCAGGAGATCGGTGCAAACAGGCTTCTTGTTCACGCCTATAGCCTGTCTGTCAAAACTAATACCTGGCGATGTGTGTTTTATTTGGATGAGCGCATTGTCCTGCCAATATGAAGCAATTTTTGTGTCGAGGATGTTATAAGTATTTTTGTGAGCGAATTGTTTAGCAAGACTAAAAAAAGCTGCTTCTGTGGTGGTAATCTGAGATACAATGGGGAGGAGGGGGGAGGGCGTTTACAGGAGAACACAAAGCAGAGACTTTGTGCGTTGTTTTTCAAACCGATGGCCTGAATGCGTGAAAAGTACAGTGTTTCCATGCAGTTGTCCGTCGGCGCAACGGACGATTATGGATTGAAAGTTAACGTGCAATACGAAGAAGTTTAAGGACAACCTGAAACATTGAAATCAAATTAGCGTTTTAAAAAAAAAAGAAGAGAAAAGACCAAAACGTTACCTCTTGACACACTGGCAATTTATTACTCTGACAGACTAAACTGGAGGGTGGAGTTGTGCGAAAAAAAATCGCCATCAAACATGTTAGGAGCTGAGGTAGTTTGTACGCGTACACCACTTTTCCTAGTTTTCAGCTGACGGGGCATAGGTCAAAGTCGCTCCCTTCTCGATCTCGCAAAGTCAAAGTGCAAACGATAAGGCCAAAAAAAGAAAAATAAATTTGTTTCTTTCAAAGCCCAGTTCGCTCCATGATAGCCTGCGCGTTATTTTCCTTTCTTGAGGCGTTCAACAAAGCCTTGCCAGTGTCCATCGCCTGAACGACTTTCACCAACGTATCGAGTCAAGAAAATCATTAAATTGAACGTTTGGTGTTGCTTTGTCTTCATAGCCATAAAGTGCTAAAAAGGGAGAGAAATTATTGTGTATAAGTGAAAAAAGACCGATATTTGTTCTGCTTATCTCAAATCCATGTCGAAAACCAGGAATAAATAACTTTGTTTCTTGGCACGAATTTTGTAGAGCATAACTATATCATTCAATAGTGATCGCGCCAAACGTTAACTTTCTCTGTTGCATATATATGTTATGAACATGTTTAAGGTTAACAGTCATGTAATTCCTCTTCGATGTTGTAATATATGTAATTCAAAAGTGTTAGCTAGAATTAAAGGATAAGATTGAATAAATAAAAGATCTACCAGTCGATCGCTATCGTGAATAGTTAAGGTAGCATGCGCCTCGGGGGCAGATATTTGGACTTTCAAACTTTTCCAATTCTTTTCTGGTCTACCCCTAGTGGGGGCTCATTTTAAAGCCCTTGGGGAAAGAAAAAAATCCACCGTCTTAGTTTGTTGAAAATCGAAAAATTTATTTTTTCTCATAGAGTTAACACATGGATGGCGGCCATTTTGAATTTTTAAATATCGGTAAATCTTGGGTAACTTGTTTCTCTAGTACCAAAATTTGCACGGTGACCCTTGAGTTTTATTCTTGATGTTTGAAAGAGAATGGTTGAAAGATTCCTTAAGGCAAGTTTGAGGTCATTTTCGAGGTGCATACTACCTTTAAAGAAAAAGCCAGATGAATAGACATTTTGGAGATTATTCAAATCAAAATATGTTAGCAAGAATTCGCTTGACTGTGACACTCATGAATAATACCAGCTGCTATTTTATATTTTTTGTAGAAATCCTTAATTTTGCTTTCAAAAAAGTCGCATGTCGTACATCCATCATTAGCTGCAATAAATAATTGAGATCTGCGAAATCCTAAAGTTGGCAATTTTAGTTTCTGAACTTACACCTTCACGAAGTTTCATTATAACCAGGCATATTACTGCGTTCAGCCTCCTTGTAATACACCCTATCCATGCAGAACAAAAGTCTGTCGATCGGAATTGAAACGAAAACAATCTAGCATAGACCAACCCCAACAAACTTATGTCTTGCAAGAAGTCGAACAAAGGAGGGTTTTCTTTTTTCAAGTTTTGAGTTAGTAAATTCTGGAGGGCAAGAGCAGAGAAAGAGTAACTTCAAATCTAGCTCCAATTCCTCCTTTGATCGCATCCACGTGACCTGAAGGGAGGATCTATATGTGTAATCGCTTCCCACGCTGCTTTCTGTTAGCTCCCGTTAACAACACCAGGGCGTACATGGTAGAGTCGTTTGTGTCTGCCTGTCTGTCTGTCTGTCTGACCGCGTCAAACTGATAACTTAGCAAGTAGACTGAAAATACTATCTGTAATCATTGGTATCATTGTAGATTGACGTGAGTTCCACGACAATTTCACACTCTGCCTTAAAGACGGCAAACCTGAAAACTCCAGTGGACACGATATCAACATAGAATCAGGAAGTCATTGGAAGGAAATAACAAATTGATCGACGAAATTAACGGATAAAATGCAACATGTACAAAACAACAACAATAACCACAGTAAAAATGTATTCCATTTTTATCGAAGGCGCGAACAGTCTTTGATATTGTCCACTATGACGAGTCAACAATGCAAGGTAATTATCTGGTGTTCTTAGAAACAAAAAAATTATCTATTCATATTCAGGTACCTTAAAATATGCAAAATTTATTGAAGTTTTAATCTGAAGCAAGCAATTAAAAACATGATTCATCATGCCAGTTTGTGTTATATATTGACATAAACCATGCTGCTCGGAGACAGGTATGCGACTCAATCTTAAAGAGTTCACCCTTCACTCAGGATATAATATGTATCAACTGGTACATATAGAAATGTGATTTATCACGTATTTTTTTGTATTTACAAATATATAATCATCATTCGGTGTCAAATATAACGTTATGGCATTTCACTGCGGTTAGGAACCATTCAAATATTGTTGCCTTTCCCGACTCCAGAAGAAGTCTGGGCGTTGCCGATGTTCAGGATCCCGTTCCCGCGTGAAGCCTTAAAGGGATACAGTCGTTGGAACTGAGATCAAAGGTCGTATGGGACCCACAATGTAAACACTCTATCCAAGGTACGATGGTGATTGATGAAAGTTTAAACATGTCTGTCATAATCTACATCTTATAATTTACATGTTGCAGCTATGATGGTGAGGTGCATCTAGATATCGTGCACGAAATACATTGTTTGTAAACAAGAAGCTCGCAATGGCGCAGTTCCATCGACTGTTTCACTTTAACTTTGTCTTCATCTCATCGTCCGTTTGGATGTTCTGTTTGTAAAATACAGAATCTAAAGCCATAAAGAAATACACCTTGTTCAATTCTTCAGCACAGCCTGCATATGTGTGTGAAATCCGATGATAGTCAATGGCTGGCAACTGACGTCAATGTCATCGCCCATTGTACTGATAATTTGCTTTTCAAAATACTACAAGGAGAGCTACTTGAGAAACGTACGTGTTTATAAATTTTAAAAAATTATAAAAGTGTCATAAAAAGTCACAGTCACGTGGATGATCCATTTTTGCAGGTTTTTTGTTCCTATTGTCAACGTTAAAGGATGGTGTCGTTGGAACTGCGCTCAAAGGTCATAGGGGACCCTACGACCAATATAAACACCATATCCAAGGTACGGCGGCAATTGATGAAAGTTAAAACATGTTCGTCATAATGTCCATTGACAAATTTAAATGTTGCACTTATGTTGACGAGAAACACCTCGATATCGCGCATTAAATACATTGTTTGTAATCAAGAAAGTCGGGCAGGCACAGTACCGAAGTGTCTCAGACTACACAATGTGAATAACCCGATATATATATATATATATATATATATATATATATATATATATATATATATATATATATATATATATATATATATATATATATATATATAAGCTATAAGCATAACCTAACCATCCTAACCATACTGCCCTGTTTTTTGCTGAAATACGCCGCTCATATGTTGAATTCGCTGTCAATTAGATTCAAGTCGCATGGCAGTTAACTCAAAAAATAAACAGGAACGCCTGGCAACAAGGCGACGCAATCGTTTTATAATATGCTATGAACGAGCCGATGACCAAAGTCTGCTAATTCATCTTGATGTTTTTTTCAGTTCCAAATACCTTTTATATAATTGTCACATATTTGAACGTTTTGGAAGTTTCTTTCAGCGCGCATGTTTGCTTCCGCGTGTCTGTGTGCTCAATGCGTACACCGAGTACTCGTGATCCACGGCCATACATCGATATCCTAGCCTTACTCTCTGTCTCTGACATGTTTGTATTGATCGACGTAAATATAGTGCTAACTGAGTTTCAACTGCAATTACGGGGGGAAAAAACACCGACTATGATTCTTGCAACCACTCAGTCGATTGAAATGAAAAATACATGTATCCTTAAGCCCCGACGTTAAATATTTCATTAAATATAGAAAACTTCATGAAACGCTGTAGGTGGTTGCCAAGTAACATAAATGTCTACAACCAACATCAGTAAGGAACCGCCCCCCCCCCCCCCCCCCCCCCCGCATGCCATACAGAGTGGACTGGAAGATTCAGTCATGTGTGGGTCTCCGCCAACGCCAAATCGGAGAGCCATACGTGACTGATTCTTTCAGTCCTCCAGTACACAGTTGACAAAACCAAAACAGAGCGCAAGTGTTTTATGAATCCAACTTGATGTCAACGGGAACGTTGCGCACGCAACGCAAAAAAATCCGTGCCTTTAATGTGAGAAAGGGAGATATCAATGAAATGTTCTCGGATGTCAGGGATGATAGCCATCACAGAGGTTGTTGTAGATTTTCATTTGCTTTGTATTTAAGTTTATAGAATGGTTTGAGAGGGTGGATCAAGAAACTGGCACGCTGAAAGAACCCTCTTTTCGAGCACACAGTTAGTAGTTGTCTTCTTTATGAACTTCGCATATCAATAAATCAAAATAAATAAATAAATAACAAATTTCAGCAACAGACAATACTAATAGATCACCTGCAAATAGTTTCGGCTGCCATAGGTGTTTATATTTGTGTTTATTGAGG
This sequence comes from Ptychodera flava, assembly GCF_041260155.1. NCBI lineage: Eukaryota > Metazoa > Hemichordata > Enteropneusta > Ptychoderidae > Ptychodera > Ptychodera flava. The sequence continues at coordinate 28,263,522 of NC_091933.1, read as the reverse complement.
AATTTCCTTTCATGATTGCAGGATCGCCTTTGCAACTGTGTTGTAGCAGTTACCTGTCCGTCAAAATCACTGTCTTCATCGAGACTGGGAGAAGAATAAAGCGATGTTCCGATTCGATCAACAACTCACAATATTTTATATTCGCAACGACAAAGTAAGGTTTACAACGCAAATTCAAATAAAATCCGCTTACGTCCCTGGGTATTGATGAACTCAGCACTATCGTTCCGACTGAAAAGGCTAGAGGACATCACACGCTGGGGAATGCTGGTACGATGAGTATGTTAATATACATATATTCACTGTCATGTAAAATGAACAAGTTTATTGGAAATGCTTACTTTTATAACGATAATCAAATAAATTACACACCAAAGTTAAAAAACCAGCCCGGTTCCTTACTGAGACAAAATTGAAAATTTTATCAGCCAATAATTGTTCTGCCGTCATATAGTTTATGTTAGTAATATATATAACCTGGGTGAGTGCGTTATTCTAGACGAAAGTCCTCGATCGCGACGTCAAGGACAGAAAAATCTCATTTAAAGCGTGCAGATTCGGGTATGAGGGCTACTACGGATTTTTTATATCAGGAAAACGATTATGTTTATGTCGTTCTTTCGAGAACCTCAGCTTGTCGAGACATAATGTCGTGTTCACGAGATACGTGTCATTTTTGTACTCCATGAAAGCCCCTAGAATGAGGAGAATAATTCGATTCTATATTACCGATTTCGATCTTAGTTTCGAAGATACTGAAAAATGTACCGTTTTATTGCACAGCCAGTAATTTGCAGTGGAAAACGTGAAGTCAGTCGGATTTTTTTTTATTCCGCACAGCAGTAGGCATTCGGTGTCACAAAATTGTTAGCGCAATTTACAGGTGTGTAAAAATAAACATATTTAATCTTTGTAATTTTGACAAAAGATATCTTTGAGAGATAATTTTACGGATTTTTATATCATAGACAATGACGACAGAAACGGTCTTCTTCTAGGGAAAGCGCTCCACACGTATCGGTAACATATTGAATCTAAATAGTATTTCTTTGAGCGTGTATCCTTTATGGAAAATACGTGTATGGCATGATACTAATAGACCGCAATAGATGCCATTGACCCTGCTTTCAAATATTACTGGAGAGTACAAAAATGGCAAATTGTTAAAAACATGAAAAGTAATTTCAACGCTGTCTGATTGACACGACTGGCTCACCGATCATACACTACAGCCAGCAATACATCGTGTTCTCCGTATGGGTCTTCAAAAATAGATCGAGCGACTCCCTTTCTCGTGTCTATTTTAAACACAGCGACATCATTCTATTGTGTAGCTGTAGGATAGCTACTGACAGGGTCACTGCGTTTGACACGCTTCGATTTGTTTCAAAAGCGAATGAATTAATGAATTGTACGAGGCAAGAAAAGTCAGTAGTAGTAATAATAGTAATAGTAGTAGCTAGGTCTATTTTATACGAAAGTATGTGAGAAGTGCATTGTAAAGTCTCAGTCAAGTTTGGAAAAACAAATACGAAAACAATGGCGGCAAAACGGAAAAATATTACTCGATGTATGACCAAGGTCACTTAGCAGAGCTCGCGCCTGACATAGTATTTAAGCAAAAACCTTGTCTGCCGTATTCGTCTGTGATGTCCTTTCTAAAAATAGTGGACAACAACCTATTCGTTTTTGGCGGGACCGAAGACCAGCCACCCGCACAAAGTACTGCTCCCGACTGAAGAAGAATCATCAGTACCATACGGCAAAATGTGCAACCGACGAATAGAATTTATAGAAGTGCAATAAAAACGATTCTGTGAGTTGCGAGAAAGACACTTGTTTGCTCCAACGTAGATTTTCTTACCAGCAAGTCGTAAATTTCCATGCTTTGTTTAGAAAAAAAATTCACCTGGCAATTTCTCAAGAGTATTTGCATTTAAGAAAAGAAAGGAGAAAAGAGCTGTGTACAAAAGAGATGGATTTTGAACGTTTGCCAGTATTTGGTTCAATGTCCTTCGAACGCGCTAGAATATAAACTGAAATGCATCCCATCCCTAAGTGGTGTTAACGCGTCGCATTAAAATCTGAAAATTGGTCCATCGATTTCTATGACTATTGCTACATGTCTGTAATGCTGAGACAGAGTGCCGAAAACGCGTCTTGTGTATTGTACAAACCATCCATGTCTGTCTGTCTGTCTGTCTGTCTGTCTGTCTGTCTGTCTGTCTGTCTGTATGTATGTATGTATGTATGTATGTATGTATGTATGTATGTATGTATGTATGTGTGTGTGTACGTACGTACGTACGTACGTACACAGGGTCTGGCGAGCGATATTCGTCTAGAAATTATAAATATGATCAATAAATGTCTTGTATTAAACTTTTTTCCGATATACAAGCCTTACCTGTGTCTTGTGTGTGCCTATTACTTTACCCTAGCTATCTGTGTATAGTATTTCAAAGAAAACAGTCTATATCTGTTAATTGCCCTCCCTAATCCCCTTTAGGGAAGGCAATTTCCGATATATATATATATATATATATATATATATATATATATATATATATATATACACACACACAATGTATTGTGCATTTAGCGGCCCGGTTTTGAACAAAGGAATGAAAGGAATGGACGAGTAACATGTTTATGATTGTCATTTTATAATGACATTGACTTTCAGTATGTTGTGACGTACATTAATTGTATTCCCAACTGCGACGGTTCTCTGTAATATGACAATGGTACTCTCTTACTTTGCGATGGACATATTGCTCTGTGGGGGGGGGGGGGTGCTTGGCCATGTTCTACCGCGATATGCCTATCGTATGTTGATATGAGTATTTGTTATGTTTTTAGGATCGCATGTAAATGTCGGTGGCAAATTTTCAATGCTATTGGTGACACGTTGTGAGATTGTAATAGGTAGTCGGTGTACATGGTAGGGTTCTGTAAGCTGGGCAGACTGAATACTATTAATATCAGCCATAAATGTAGTTTTCGTCTATTATATGGACTTGTAAAGTTTTAGTCACCGTACTTCCGACACTATTTATCCGGGTCACTCATCACACTTTCACTTGTTTAATAACGCATTCACGAATTCACTTTCCTTTTGCAAAAAACACCATTTATCTCAAAACACTGAAGGGCAAATGTAGGTGTTATTGTCCTGCATTCTCCGTCGACGCGTCACGCTGTTGGTTCGACATGATGTGAAACGGATACCAGAGACAACCAGACATGTCGATCAATTTGACAAAAAATCGAGACAGTTGGCGATATTTCTCCACCTCAGGCTCGTTCTTGAAAGAGGCACCCCGTTATCCTGTCAAAAAGACGAGGCCTTTAAGCCTTTAGTCCACATGGTTAGTACATATATTTTATGTGTATCACATGAAACACCATTATTGATTGTGGCTGCAACCTAAACACACACACATTCACCGCTCACGGCAGGGTGGCGCTGTTGATTGTCTCGTTTGGAACTGTCGGTTGAGTTTGAATGAAAATGGAGACAAGACTTCTTTGGCATAAAAAAATAATAAAGATAGATGAAAAGATGAAATAATGCGCATTCACACGGAAACAGGATTTGCGCAAAAACATGAAATCGCACAGCGGTAGAAAGGACAGCAAGGAAGCATCACGCGCCGCTCTGAAAACACAGACGTGACATAACGTCTGTCTAGCAACATATGTATAGAGAAGATTTAGTGTGTGTAGACCTTTCTATGCAGGGCAACGAATGGAAGCCTGCCCTTTGATTCCTCCAAAATTCGCGCGCGCGCGCGTGTGTGTGTGTGTGTAATATGTGTGTTTATATATATATATATATATATATATATATATATATATATATATATATATATATATATATATATATATATAGAGGTATATATATATACCGCAAGTAATGGTGATGTGTGATCGATGACAGAGTGGGAGGGTGGGGCATGGGCTAGTACGTGACTTTAGGGAATTTCGTGAGGGGCGGCAACTACACCTATCCTGTTTATTCGATGTGCCAGTAACATTTTCACTATTCGTAATATTTTCACTATCTTAAACGAGTACGAGAAGGCGACACGGAATGACGCTTATGTTTCACGTAAATACAAAATCTGACTTCCAGTAAGGGGTCGACCATTACATCACGTGGAGGGATGGGAACTGAAAAATTGGGATGAAATCTGGAGAGCAAATTGCTGAAATTGTAGCCATGCTAATTTTTTGTATATAATATTTACAAGAACGACTTCATAGGGTGGTAATTTTCGAGAAAACAGATATTGTACATACTCTGCAATATCTGGAAAAAAAAATAATTTTATCAAATTTTGGAACACGAAAATAATTCACGTCAGCATATATCCTCGTCAAATCCCATTATCAGCTTCAACCACATTTTGTCTATTTTGTCTAGTCTTGGTTTTCATAATACACGGTGCTCTCATTAATGTACTCTCCAATGATCGCTCGCTTAACGATGGCATCTCCAATTCACCAGTTTGCGATTTAAAAGGCCATTTCAAGGAATTATGAAACTATCAAAGCCTATCGATATATATAATCTTCCATAGCTTCTCAATTAATCTACCGGCGTTAGTCCTGACATATGTTTTTCTCGGCCGCACATTGTCAGAGTATAGCCACGTTCAACCTTCTTGAGGTTGCCGTACAACTGTCTAAAGACTGTTTTCATATTTGGTTGGTGCCTATGTAATGGGAGCGGGCTGACAATTCCAGTGATGCGACCCCTCCTCATCTTCAGACAAACTGCACAACTCAGACGTACAGGATCACTTCAACAGCACGGCTTAGCACAACGAACCCTTGCTCGTACAAATTTGAACCTTAAATTTGTGGTATCCTTTGTTCTTGCACACGTCCCGACGATATTTGTCTGATATGTAAAAATGATATTACACCCTGACGGCCGTCAAAATGCATGCTCCAACAAGGAGAAATTCGCGAGTTCTATATTTTCTGACAAATTTCGAGAAGGTAGGGCTTTTATGTAAACGACTGTCTGATGCTTTCCTATAACGGGACACGTCTATGGCCAGTAACCGTACGTCTGTACGTCACGAGTTACACTGTGTGTTCGTCGTGAATTGAAATATCAATGTCCTCATTTTGATAGATCTCGGGTACAATTTTATCATAGCAACAGTTGCTAGATAATTTAGATAGTTCGCAAAGGTTTCGGGTGCCCCGTCACGACCAGAGTTCCTTGAAATTCGTAGTAGGTATATCCATATTAACATTGATTGTAATCGGGTACTGATGCGATCACTGCTGAGATTGGCCGGAAATGAATAGCTCTTGTGTGGCAATTACACATCAGCACACTATGTATGGGTGTTGATTACAACATTGTGAAAGGTACATTAAATTACACTGTAAGTGGTGCATTAAATTTAGTGACACACTATGCATGAAGTAAGTCAGCGAGTGAGTGAGTGTGTATGGATGTGTGTATGTGTACATGCATGTCTATCTGTCAGTCAATGTTTATCTCTCTAGTAATGTATGTATGTATGTATGTATGTATGTATGTATGTATGTATGTATGTATGTATGTATGTATGTATGTATGTATGTATGTATGTATGTGTGTGTGTATGTGTGTATGTGTGGATGTATGAGTGAATGTGTGGATGTGTGGATGTATGTATGTATGTGTATCTACATACCCATCTATACCTACCTTATGTATTGTACATGTAGGCCTATATGTGTTTATACGAAGCGATCCATAACCAAGGGCGTTTTTGCCAAGCCTGGTTTGACTTGGTCTCGGGGAGGGACGACATGAACTGCAAAAATCGGAAATTCACTCTCATTTTATCGTCAACAATGCTCTTGTAATTCCCTAAGCAAGATTACTGATCGGTAGCTTTATTCGACTTGTTGACTTGCATAATCAGCCAACCCACTAGCTGACAAGAGGTATTGACAGTCCGAAACACAATGTCCCAGTCAAGTAATTTTATCTAGGTCTATCTTTTATTGATTTCCCAGTCCAAGCATTGAAAAGTACTGTTTCTTTTCTTCCTCAAATATTTCTCTGGCTTTTTCGTATATTTTCACATCATAGTACAAAGTCCTGTTAATTTCAGGGTCTGCTTGTAACTCTGCTTTCAGTTTTTGGATTAGTTCTTGTTTTGATTGCGGTGTAGCAGGTTTGCCATCAACTTTATACAGACCCTTCATCGATATAAGGTTCATACACAGATCTCGAAATGGCAAATTATAGGCCTGCTGCAATAAACCTAGAGTCGTTCTGTACTCTTCCGTTATTCCTATCACTGTAAACCAGTTCTTCAGATTGTCCAAAAAGTAATTCAACAGAACTTCCTTTTCCATGTCGTTGAGGGCGTCATCTAGCAACAACTTATGCCGATACCAGCAAGGTGGACGAGTGGCGTTGCGGCCGAGGTACTTCGCTTTATTAATTTTCGGTGATATTTTATCGCGCATGATTTTATCTGAGCACGCATACGTCGGTTTAAATTGCAGCTGGCGGAAAAAGTAGCTTCCCTGATGTAGAGCCCACTCTTTCAACGTCAAATTGCGCGCGTCGCTGGCGGCGCAGAGAGGATCTGTGAGAGCGCGTTTGCAAAATTCGTGACAAGAGATGAGGCGCTCATAAGGATCCCGAATCAAAGTAAAGTAAGAACAGTTTTGACGGTTAAACTCGTCGCACAGCCCAAAAGTGTATTCGCTCGCGTAAAACTTGCTTTTTGCATGCTTGTGATTGACGTCATGGATGACCTTTGCTACTTCATATTCGTCCCAGACGCCGACATATCTTGCCATTTGCTTCTGACGGGTTATTCTGTCAATGCAATCCTTAAGCGTTGTACCTCCAGACTTTTGATTGTGGACGAACATATAGGTTTGGTCTTTGATACGGGGCTTTACAGCTGCTTCCACGCTATTTCCACTGACACCGACAATGAAATAATTTGGACTGAATTGTTTTCTATCGAACCAGGGAAACCTGTCAAAGATGGCATGCAGTTGTTCTCTGTACAATTTTTCTCGATTTCGTTTGTCGTTTTCAAGCGACACCTCATGGTGTATAGTTGATACCGTTTTCGCTACAGTCATAAATCTCTCTTTGGTCACCACATCGACTGCTTTCTCAGTTTCGTCGCCAGAATCTTCAGAAGACCTGCAAAATAAAAACCGGAGAGTAGTGTTACGAGTTAAGCTCTCTCATACTACCTTCCCCTTCCCATGAACATGAACTGAATTTCAGCAATGATTTTGATTTTGATCTTGCGAAACTGATGTACTGTTTGAGTTGCGTGTGCCCTTGAGACTAAGGTACATTTATAGCATTACAAAAGTAATAATCCGTTCTGTTCATCATGGAAAGTCTGCCCTGTATGTGTACACGGTAAGAGCTAATTTCGTTTTGCATTCGTCAAAAATCGCCCTAGAGATTTTGTATGCTTTTTTCGACGATAGTCGTCGATTCTCAAATGTTTATCAGGAATGGTGACTGTGATGAATATTGGTGGAAGCGGGCAACTGATTCTGTATGATAATCGACAAGCGATCCCTTGAATCTTTGTGACTTTAAAATATTCATAGGGTAACGTCGTTCAATATCTACACATGACAGCTCAACTGTGAATTTTCAAATAAAACAATGAAAATTATCCGATTCTAATTTGCTTTTTGCCCAATCAATTTACAGATGACGTCTGTATCGAAGTGCTTTATTAAGGTTTAAACATAGTATGATGTGGTTGGGCAGTGTCTGTGTCAGGGTATTTAAACATACTTTATAGAAGCTCTCGCTTATTCGGCGTTCATCATGTCTTGGATTAAAGGTATACAATCACCTGTAATCTAAATATGCCCATATATGGTCAACGGGGCGTTCCTTGTTATTCAAAATGCCCGTGTGAGGGCGCTGTTTTAAAAAGCGGCCACCCGCTTAAAATCTGTGATTGGTTAGATTTTCTCTTTCGTGGTAACTGTGGCAAAATTGGAACAGGTGACAGTACACATCTTTAGCAGGCTGATGATACATCACGGTCGTTTAAACAAGATCAGGTGTGTTCAATAACAAAACTCTTCATTTTATCCCACAGAGGCAGATAAAATTGTAATGAGTGTTACCATGGTAACATCCTTATCTGGTGGCGAAATCTCACTTTTCTTCGCATGGTTACTGCAGGGGTCGCCCCACCCCTCCACTTCTCCACATTATGTTCACTTTTGGCCAATAATCTTTCTGTTTTGACGCAGCAACAAGCATAGCTACTAACTCCCTCTTTTCTCTTCAACAAAACCCCTTGTTCTGAAAAAAAATTCTTTTGCAAGTGCCTACTGTCTCTTTGTTGACCAAAACATCCTTGTCGCCAAATGGTTCTGCTTGCGTCACGTGCTCAAACTTTGGAGCTTTCTGTGTATCGTTCTAGGTACTACATGTGATCGCATAGAAATCTTCAACATTATTTCGAAAAAAAAAAAAACATGTTGACGGGTTTATCACCGGTGTTACTGTTATTGTCTACCTACCACCCGCACTTTAATAATCATACATTGATTCGTTTTGCAGTACAGGAAATTGATTTCGTTTTTACAACCCAGACGTTTGGGAAATAAGCTTACAAAATCGAAACTGTTGTCACTTGGAAAAAATGTCGACATCGTTGCAAACAGCTGTATGAGAAATTGTAACAAAGAATAACACTTTGTTTTGTTTTGTTTTGCTTTGCCCTTTTACTCAAAGTATGGCCACATAGCATCACTTCTAATTATCAAGATGGGAGCTCATCTGATATTTTCTCACTGAAAACGTTAATTGTCGTGGACAAATATTGTCATATCTGTCTTACACAAAATAAAACATGCTTGGAATAAAGCAAAATGCCAACACTTCATGAACAAGGTACTACTGTAGATTTTCAACACAGAACATAGTTTTTTGCTTCTGTCCCTTGCTGTTCTGGTCGAACATGGACTTATTACATCACTAAGTAATGCAATATAAATATGAGCAAACGCGCGCAATGTACATCTTGTGACGAGAACCATATCATGTCAGAAGGAAATCAAAACAGGAGGCAATTCATTTTCAGTCCCTGTAAAAGACTTTAGATATATGTACGAGTATATACGAGTTACACTGTGTATTCGCCGACAAATACCATTTGAAAGTCCAGATTTTCGTAGATGGTGCGCAGTCGCTATGGCAACCGTTGCTAGGCAATTGAGATAGTTCCGGAGCGCCTCAGGTTCTTCCGAGTCGTCATGATCTTTTACCGTTGAAATTCGTGATAGGTATACCCATATTAACACTGACTGTAATCAGTTACTGACGCACCTGCCGCAGAGATTGCCGGGAAATGAATAACTCTTCTATGACAATTACACATTAGTACACCCCATACGTGGACCTTGATTGTTGCGCGTGATATTTTCTATAGGCGCATTCAATTGGCGGGACATACCTTCTAGATTTAATTTCTCAATAAAACCACGGACAAAAGTTGTAATATGCATACAGAAATGCCGACATAAAGTTTTTTAGCGATCGTGTATAGGGAACATTTCAATATATTATAAGCACACTGTTCCCTTCGCACTTAATAATCAAAAGCGTGAATTCCCCTTCTCAATATTACAGTTTTAAGTGTTCACTTAATACACAAATAGGGACCATTTACAAATCTGGAATATTCTGCATAACGTTTTAAGTCGCAAACGTAAATGATTGCATTAACTGCATTAATAACCTCGCCGTCATTTTACGACGCAATCTCGCAACGCTTTCATGGTACCTGGTTTACATGTATAACCTGTTATGCATACCATCCCCAATGAACAATTCATTCGTCCGTTTTGCATCAAAGGAAATTGATTTTTTTTCATCGTATAAAAGTGGAGGGACATTTGTGAACTAGGTTTCAAAATTTGACTTAACTGTCATCGAAACAGACTCAGCTTTGAAACCAAATCGGCATCGTTACAAACATGTACAACCGCGGCAGAGCAAGTGCATAGGTAACTGATTGTAATACAAACACTAATAGTAATTAATATGTAGTTTAACTTCGCCTTGTTTATCTATACTTTGTCGCTGTCAGTAAGAAATCTCAGCAGGGTGGCGTTAAATGGTACTGTCTTCAGGAAGTCCATGCCAAGTTGATTTCTTATATTTACGTTTGGCAAGGAGACTTCTCATATCTAAGCCAAGCACCCCGTGGTTTATTAGCTCTTTATCAGTAAAATAAAGATGCCGCTTCTATACTTTAAGGTTTCCATGTACTTGTTGCTATTGTAGTTTCTGTTTGTATTACAATCAGTTATCTATGCACTTGCTTTGCCGCGGTTGTATTAGGATTGTAAAAATGGAAGTTTATTATAGAAATAACGGGCGACGCGCTGACGCGCGTTTATTTGTGGGCATGGGCGAGAGGAAAGCCAAAAATTAACGAGCGAGGCTTGCCGAGCGGAGTCTGTTATTTCCATTATATTATCAGCGAACCCAAGAAAACCGTCAAAATTGGCGAAAATTTCCGGAGCGAACGACAACTGGGCCACAGAAACTGAGCAATGCGCGACGCACTGTCACGCGCGCTGTAAAAATTGGCAAATCCGGAAATGTTTTCAGCAAAAAGTATCTCAACTTGACCTACAAGTGCTCCATTTTATTTTGTGATTGATTATGATATACGTTTGAGCTGTAAAGTTACGATACTTTGAGTTGTTAATCTTATTATTCATATTCACGGGCATGTAAACAAGCCATTACTGTGTATTTGTGGTCAGTCACGTGGTTCAGCTCGACCAATCAAAATGCGACGGGCAGGGCATAGTAATATAATTTGGTTTATTTTTCCCTTTTGCTGAAAGCATGCCTTCATAGCATCACTTATGATTTTATAAAGGTGAAACGTTGTCGGGTATTCACTTTATAAAGGGGAGGTACTTTGTAACGTTGTCTTGTCTCTCTTATACAGAATTAACATGCCGCGAATAAAGCCAGGAGTCACCACATCATTACAAGGTATTACAGTAGCCTTTGAAACAGATATCACTAACGACAAAGCAATCAAAGAACGGATCATTTGTTTATGTCCCCCAAAGAGCTATCGTCCAACAAGGACTGCATGTTGTGAAATGCCTTTGGTATACGCCCTCTTTCGTCATCATTAAAGGGGGAGTTCACCAAGGATGATTTTTACAAGTGACAGACTTGCTCATCATCAAGGCGAAGTCATACAATGCAAACACGTGCACCATGAGAACCGTGTCAGTGGGAAACCAAGAGAGGAGGCGCTTCATCGTAAGCCCCTGGCTTTCGACTTTGTCAGATCGAGGATAAGAAACATTGACGTCATCAGCAGCAATCGCTGGGCATCTATAGGTGGCGCTATTCAAAACTAATGCTGTGGTTCTCGTTTAAGTTTGTGAGATAATGATAAGGTTATTCCATAAAATCGTGTTATCAAAATATAATAAAGATTTTTAAGTTGTTGAATTTAAGCAATTTGTCAATGTCGTCTGTATTTGTTTAAACTGCATTGTTATTGTTGACAAGTGAATTTCTGGTCCGGCCTGGGATTCAAATGTAAGCAATAACAGACTGAGTGCATTGTGTGCGTTATAGACGCTGCGTTGACAAACTTAACTGGTCTGAGTTTCAACATGCTTTTTGGAGTTAAATAATCAGTTGCAATCGATATACAAAAGAAAAGATAGAGAAACAAAATGATCCAAAGACAGAGCTTTGGCCCTTTTTACACGGTGACCCTTTAAATGTCCACTTACATGTTTTATTGTGCGTCTCCAAGGTGCTGGGCACCTGTGTGTCGGCCCAAATTCTTACACAGACCAGGATTCGTTAGGTGGCGATGACCTGAGGCTCATATAAGCAGCAACTAATGCTATAATCACAACTGGATGTTGAGTACCACTTTACAACTGTAAAAAATGCTCTTATATGGTTTTAAGCCATTATAGACCCTGAATTCAATCTCGCAACATTGTTTATAATTCATTAGTTTTATTTGGAAGTGCCCATGTAAATTTCCGAGCAGGAGCCTGAGAAAAATGTTGACCTTCATACATCTGTTAACGGTTATACAAGGAGCATCGAGCAATCTCAGCTGGTTGATGACACTGCAAATCAACGAAGCCCTAAAAAGTTTGTCTTTCAGGTCGTTTCGGCGAAATATGTCCTCTTCTGTCGGTGAAATATGTCAACCGCTTTGTCGTATATTTTCAGGTCGTAGTAAAGGGCTTCGTAGATCTCGGGGTCAGACTTAAGTTTTGCTTTGAGTTTTTTCACAAGTTCAAATGTTGTAATGTTGCGTGATATATGTCCCGTGTATGTGTTTTTCATGAGCTGAGAGCCGGAGCACAAATCATGAAAGGGTAACCCGTATGCCTGTTGGAACAATTTCAGCGACTCATCGTATTCCTCTGTAATTCCAATAACAGTGAACCACTTGTCAAGTTTGTTGAGCACAAAATCCAGCAGGATATCTGCTTCCTTCTTCTCCATCGTTCGATCGAATAACACCTTGTGACGATACCAGCACGGTGGAAATTTTGGCGACCGCCCTAGGTAACGACTCTCGGAATTCCTCATCATCGGGCGTATTTTTGCTTTGAACGTTTCTCTGGAGCAGATTTCCGAAGGATCGAACAACAGCTGACGGAAGAAGTAACTCCCTGGTGCAGTGCCCAGTCCTTGAGAGACAGCGCCCTCGCATCGCTGGCTGCGCACAGGGAATCCTGTAAGTTCTTCTTGCAGTACTCGAAAGAGGAAATTATCCTCTCGTACGGGTCGCGCAGGATCGTGAAGTAGGAACAGTTTATTATTCCCAGCTCATCACATAGACCGAAAGTGTACTCGCTGACGTAAAACTTGCTTAAATGCCCGGATGTTTTTATTTGTGACACTATGGCTTCATAGAGACCGTCCCAGATACCGACGTACTGTGTAAAATTTTTTGCCCCCGTGATTTTATCGATGCAGCCCTTCAGGGTTGTCCCTCCCGATTTCTGGTTGTGAAGAAATAGCAAAACATGGTCCTCGTAGAGTTTGGAATACACGGGCCTTTTGTCATGGAGTCCGCGAAAGTAATAATTCTGTGAAAAGTGTACTTTGTTGACCCACGGATACTTATTCAGTACCTTTTTCAACAGCGCCCTCTGTCCTCCCGATTGATCGATGTCGACTTGCAAAGAACTCGTATCGTCCACTTTTCTCCAGAGCCGTTGAGACGGATTTTGTGAAGTGGCCGACTGCAGGTCGTGAAGCTTTTTACAGTCCGGAATATTGCAAACTCTGTCACAATGTCGTGGTAACCTGCCACTAAAATCAAAAGTACGGCAAAAACTCACTTGTTGGTATTTTGGAAAGATTCAATACAAGATGTTCTTTCTAAATTTTCCCTTTACTTCAAAGACTATGAATTGTTTCGCCTCATTGAAAAAAAACTCAGTTCACCTACATTAAGATCAGGCATGACATAATCGATTCACGGTTTTAATCATCTTCACAGAGCAAAACTAACTCCGAGAGTCGTACTGCAATCGCGTTGCCAATCAATCGGTAGGGTTAGCTTTAGTACTTGATCAGGGTCAACGCGATGAAAACATTTACATCGTTATTTGTAAGTACCAGCCTGACATGCATGATGCGGTTAATGCTATTTTGAGATTAAGCGGATTTACAGTAATAGGCAGCGTTCACAAATACCTATGGGGAGGGGTGTCGATTGCCATTGGGGATGTCGAGGGAACTGAGGAGGGACTTTAAAAGGCCGACACTAGGTTGGAGGACGTGAAAAATATTTTGACTGCGGAGGGGGGGGGGGGCTTGAAAATGTAATGAATGTCAAATATGAACCTTGTTCATGGAACTTTCTTAGATGAAAGAGAAATTTCCATGTCACGAAGAATAATAATTATGCATTTATAGCAGTGAGTAGGCCTAATATCCAACTGTAAAAGTTATCAATGTAAATCACCCACAGGCAAAAACAAATCAGTGTAAATTGGACGTAGGGAATTGCTTAAGGCAGAATGCCTCGGGGACAGATATCCGGACTCTCGAACATTTACAATTATTTTCTGCTATACCACTTGTGGGGGTTCATTTTAAAGCTCTTGGTGTAAGAAATCTTTTCACCGGCTTAGTTTTTCGAAATTCCAAAATCTATTTTTTTTCCATAGAGTTAATATAGGGATGGCGGCCGTTTTGAATTCAAGATATCGGTAAATCTTGTGTTAATTGTTTCTCTAGTACCAAATTTTGCACGGTGATCCCCGATTTTTATCCTTGATTTTGAAAGAGAATGGTTGAAAGATTCCTTAAGGAAAGTTTGGGAAAAAGTTTTCGAGTTGCATACTGCGTAATGACTTTCAACTTGTGACCTGAATTTCAATCACTTGATGGAGGGTTCCATAGACAATAACTTGTACCTGACTTGATAAAAAAGTAAAGTAGAAACACCATATTTCATTAAATAATCTTTTTAAATTATGAACATAACCTTTGTAAAGTTGATAGATGCGGTCTTTTGGCCAAATGAAATTAATAAAAACATATAGAATTAAGCTTTTAAAAAACACATGAACAGACGAAACACAGTGCCGAACTTCTTGTACAATTATACGTTTTGTTTTTTTAATGAGGCCGTTACTGATTTTCTCTCATACATTGTGTAATTTCTAGATTATGTTCTAACAGTCTATTGAATGGTCCGCGCTTCGAGTTGTTTTCAGTTGTCAGCCTATCAACACAACCAGTCCATGGCATGACGTATAGCACGCCTTCACTCTTGACGAATAGATTGGATGGTAACTATAATGAATGGTTTTACCCTAGCTCTATTGAAATACTGTGCACGTCAGTACATGCTATTGGGTTATGGAACAGGCGCGCCTCTCTAGTCGATACACAGAACAGAGGAACAGAAACAATATCAAAGTATTAAAATCACAGTTTTAACTCTTCATTGGAAAAGAATAATAACGATATAAAGCAGAGAATCACCGAACCATGAAATTAGTGCAACACAGCCACTCAGCTAAATTCATGTATCCGATGACTTCGAATATACATTCGTTCGATTGGGCAACAATTTTTACAGTTATTTCATAGGGCCAAATTGACGCACGATATAAGGTCAAAGGTTGACACTTGACCCAACATGTGACGTGTCATTTTTTCATACTTCATATTGCACGATACGTACAATAATAACATCTCAATAGTGTATGAAAATTTGAAAAAGAGGAATCTTTGGTCGACCAAATTCTCCTCAACCCCCGCGCGCTCCCCAGAGGTATATTTGAACGCATGCATAGTATCATGTAAAATCGTGGTCATAGCAACGGCAGCATATCGGAATGACAATGTTCTTTTGTAGGATACCATATGGTGCATGTCCGTACTTATGTTATGCACGCACGACTACACGGGTATGATACTGGTGATAGGAGTTGCAGACACATAACACGAAGTAAACAACATTAAAGAATGGATACCTGAGGACAGTTTGACCATCACGCAACATGTTCTTCAGGACGAGTAGAATGTATAAAGTTACCAGAAGGCAGAGGGCATGCTTGATTTGGCGCCAAAGTCTAGCCATCGATACCTTGTCGCACAAAATGTATTCATTTATAAACCAGGAGAAAACTGCGAAATGACATTTAATAGCTGACATCTCAATAAATCATGCTTTCTGAGATAAAGTTTTTGCAGTAATAAATTTTAATGGATGTCGAAGACACCTGTTGTGCCGTAAATCGGTAAACTAACGTAAATTGCCCACAGGTCGTGACGTCTTTTATGTGCTGATGGTCGTGCTGTGTAAAAAACTGAAATGAAGCGCAAGGCAGGGAGTTAGTCATGCTGTAATCAACATTTGCATCAGGACCATTTGATATCCTGGGGAACATCTAGAAGATTTTCAAAAAAAAAGATTCCCGGCAAATGTCATTGGAAAGATAAATCAGCCAGAGAAGGCTTGGCATAAAAGAGGTAAGAGAGTGGGGGAAAATGTACAATGGATCAGGTAAAAAATGATGCTACCTCCTCAATCTTCCAGACCGCCCAGGATATCAAATGGTCCACCCTTTACACAAACGTGAATTCTCTCTCTACGGGATGATACCGAAAGGAAATCTATATCATATCGATTATCTCCAAATTATAAATATTTCAAATCCGTAATCATCAAGTGTGTTGGCTTAAAATATCCTACCGGTACTAACAAACATTTACAGTAAATCTCAGAAAAGTTTCACTGCCCTTTGCCAATTTGAACATTTTCTATTTTACTATTTAAAACATAATTGGAACCAATTTGGGATAATTGGATTTTCATATTTTTCAAATTTGTCGAAAGTGTTAGGTGCCGTACAGCTGAATGTTTCAATATTGCAAATTACTCTTAAAAGCACGTGTGTAATATATAAAAAGAAAAGCAGATGAGATTACATTTGTAGATTAAATCGACATTACTTCACCATCCAATTATCCCAAATTAGTTCCAATCGTGTTTTAAATGTTTTTCCAGTCTTAATTGCTCTAAATTACTTTGAAGTGAGGAAACGGAATCGTTTTTTGACTCCATGAAATTGATTTTGCTTCGTTTTAAAAGTAAACAAGGTCATGTTTTCCTTTATCTCATCTTTAAGGTAGAGAGCGCCTCAGGTACAGATACTCAGACACCCAAACTTGACATAGCTGATTTTGGCTACCTCTTGTTAGGGTTCATTTTGAAGCTCATGGAAAAACTGAAGTTACTACCGACTTGGGTTTTTTGGTGAAAATCGATAATTTTATTTTTTCCATAGAGTTAACATAGAGATGGCGGCCATCTTGTATTTCATTAGTCGGTAAATATTGGATAATTTGTTTCTCTAGTACAAAATTTTGCACACTGGCCCTTAATTTTTATTTTTTATTTAGTTCGAGAGGCAATGGTTTCGTGTTCCCGGGGGAGGGGAAACTTGGGCAAAAGTTGTAATATTTTAATTTCAAGGCGTGAACTATCTTAAAACATGCATGGTCGCCTTTGCCAACTCAAAGATATGCGTATTGTATCGTAACATACGGTTGACTTAACGCGTGACAAAATCCACTTTATCATATCAGCATATTGATGGCGCAATTACTGCGATCTGATTGGCCGAGACGTCATAATAACCGTGGTATATTCGCAAATTATATCATACCAGTATATTGATGGAGGAAATGCTGTGATCTGATTGGTCGAGACGTGATAACAACCATGGTATATTAGGGATATACCATGGCAAGCATGCGCGCGAGCTCTCAGCTTGAGTAAAAATCCGTTTTTGACGTTCCACGCCAGAATTTCAATATACTGTTATGATATAATAGCAATAAATCACACCCAGCAACGATATACCACTCGATTTTGACCAGTTCACTTCATATCGTGCACTCGGTTGGAACAGACAAAAGCTCTCGGGTAGAGAAAAATTCCCCTTTTGACTTTTGAATGAATGCTTTATTCCACCAGCTGCTTCACAGTAAGGGCATCATGAACTATAGTGTCAAAGGCTTTTTTCAAATCAACAAATATACCTAATGTAACATAGCCAGGGTCCATCTTCTCTGTAAGATCAGCAACAATGTCAGCTAGGGCAACTTTAGGACTGTACTTTTTGCGAAATCCATGCTGCGCATCAATTAAAATATCGTACATGTCAAGAAAAGATGCGCAGCTGTTTGGTGATAACTGCTTCAAAAATTTACTAAAGACTTATAGCAAGATTGAAATTGGCCTGTAATTCCAAACATCAAATGGACAACCCTTTTTTTATAAAGAGGGGTAATTTTTGCAACTTTTAGACTATCTGGGTTTCAGGCCAGAATTTCAATTTAAGATTGTGATATAATAGCAATAAACTATCTCAGCAAAGGATAACACCACTCGCTCTGACCAGTTCACTCCATGCACTCGCTATCTCTCGTGCACATATGTCGTGAACAGGTCAAAATCACATGATATACCGTCGCATGGTGCGGTTTATTTAACATCTCCAGAATAGAATTACACCGACATCCAACATCAGTTGCACTGATAATACTTCAACCATTGGAATGAAGTGATGAATGCTTGTCTTGCAAAATTACTGACACGGGACTTAAAAAGTCAAACTCTTATTGTCATTTTTAATAAAAATATTGCTTATTTATTTTATACGTTTTATAAGAGACTGCTGTGCCCGCCGTCCATATGCCATGATGACAGCGACTGTATCATATGGACGTACGAACAACGAGTTCGAGCGTGATGACCCGATAATCAAGGTCAGAGTCGATGAAATTTACTCAGAATTACGGAGAAAAGGTTAGCGATGTTAAAAATCTGGACACATATAATGTATGGCGGCGGGAATCACAACCCTGAGAGTGCACTGTATGTAAGATAAGGCTTAAAACAGCACATAAAAAGCAAAATTGTTTTTTTTTTCATCCGGCAAGAGAAAGCATCACAGGCTGATCAACACTTGCTGGTACTGTGCGTCCGCCTCCATCGATTCGAAATAACCATACATATTTTCCGGCCATTTAACGTCCACACGTGTTAATTAGTTGGGAAGGAAGACAAATGCCACTATTGCTGACCGAAAATATTGATAAAGGGACATGTCCGAAGACCTCGGAGAAAATATCCCAATCTAAAAATGATTGTTTTTAGCATTACCTGCTGCTATCGTCAAACACGCTACTGAAATAATTCGTGTTTCGTGAGCAACATATGTCATCACAGATTGTCATTTTCACACGCACGCCACTCGATCGCGCTGGCAACAGTGGTCTTTTTTAATATCATATTTTAATGTGCACTTTATTCCGATTGTTGCTCTGATGTATTTGGTATCAATCACAGTAGAACGATATTTAAACAAAGCTATAGGATATAAATAACATTAATGTGATGAGCAATTGTGACACAACCGTGCCATTTTATTGAAAAATGCAAATTTCTCTTCATGCGACGAGAAAAACTGTTACCGAAGCACAGAGATGTAAACATTATATTAGTATGCATACTGTAATTTCATTATTCTATTTTGTACCTTGACTCTATATTTGGAATCTGTTAAACATCGAATGAATATGAGTGTACCTTATATCGACGTAAAACCTTTCAAACAGTAGAAGTCAAACAAGACCCAGAAGCGTTATTATTATTACATATTGCATCACTATAAAAGATGAAAGGCGCCATTACCTCTGTCTTTCATCGCATTTTGTGTATTCGAATTAAATGTGTTCAGATGCCGTTTTTAACTTTTTCTGTGTGCCATTAGTATTGTACACAAAATAAAAATGATCCTTTTTATCAGCTGTGGTTATTCTAAAATTGTTCCAATTAGGGCTGTAAAAGCAAACTGCATATTGGAGTAAGAGTTCTATTCGCAATTTCATGTATGAAACAATTAAATGTTTTAGTAATATGCTATCACAGTTAGTGTCCTATTGTGTCGGATGATTTATTTCATTTGTCTTGTGCCCAGAAAACTGTTGTTTCGTTCAGCCTGTAGTAGAGTTGGGAGCTGGAGAAGACTATACGACATTTCGAGGACATTCTCATTTTAATACCGTGCAAACGATTCGGGAAGACCATTTCATTCTTTGGTCATCAGATACTCACCACATTTTTGCAAAAATTCTGATTTTTAAGGAGAGTCGTACAACCTCATTAACGCGCTTGTTAGTTGCCTCTTTATCAATGAGTAAATAATATAATTCACTTTCACCGAATTGCAGTTGCCCTTTTTTTGCGACCGTTTCAAGGGTAAGTATGTAGATAGTTTTTTTTTCAAACACCACGGATAATAAAAAACACCGAAAAATCATACTTCAAGATTTATGATCTATCACAAACTTTTGTCAAGAAGTATCTAAGATAAAATTTTTATCACTGTCACTAAGAGACCAGAAATAAACGGTCGACGAAGTCACAGTGGCTACGGTAGCAGTCCCTACTCTGTGAACACGGCAAGTTTTCACTGTTCGAAATAATCATCAAATTTATCAGTCTGGCCCTGATAGCTCAACTTTCTATTATGTCGTAAATCATTTTGAACTCCGGCCGGGGTACGAATCAAGCTGTGTACAATCAGTTAAGTTGATTAATATCCATTATAAGTAAAGATCACCGCAGGAATTTTCGATTTACCTAATGGTAATGATTTTCCTGCTATTTATACAAATAACAAAAAATCTCTGTTACCTTGACTTTACTGTTCCTATTTTGAAGACATCTCTCAGCAACAGCGCTAAGGTCAGAAGAGCAAGGAGATTTAATACACGCACAAGAGTAAACTTCAGCGCTACCATTCTCGTTGGAAAATATCGAACACCAGATCCAGTCGTCCGTACGTTGTGATGTTTTCTCCTTCCCCGGATGTACGGGCTGCTTTTTCGCATTTTTGTGCGTCGATACGCGTCAACCTTGCAACTCGCGGGTTGGTGGCGCCCTGCTCGAGTTTGCCTTTCAAGAGGAAGCGCCTGTGTATGTTTGCGAAGTTTGTTGGACAAAGTACCATCACAAAATAATTCGTGGAAATGAAGAACTGCAAAACTTTTATACGATTTTGCAAGCCAAGGGCATTGTTTTCCAGACAGGGACTATCTCTAAATTAGTTGAGTGGCCTAGCTAGCCAAGCTGTGCCGACCAGACGATTTTTCAGAGTTCAGAAAAGACGTCCCTGAAGAACGTTCTGACTGATGCTCTTGAGCAAAAAAAAAACAAACAAAACAAAAAAACCAAACAACTAACCAAAAACCCCAAAAAGTGTAGATAGTTACAACTCTACTGTTTCAAATGTAAGTGTTGCCCAATGGACAGCATTTCAAAATGTGCGCATGCGCGTATATAGAGCGTTTGCTTCGGGATATTGCCACCACAATAACTCCCTGGGAGTTTCTTAATTTCGATTTCGCTGGTGCAAAAAAGTGTTGCTACAATTCAAAAAAAAACTTTACATAATTATGTTTCACTGATAATAATTCAATTCCCTTGGTCAACAAATGAAAAAAGACTTCAATTACATGAGCTGGTGACCTTCATGACATCAAGTTCACAAATGACCTCAGAAATTTTCCTTGTATTTCCTTGATGGGAGAATTATCAGGTGAAAAAAAAGGCTCAATATAGTCTGTTACATGTTTTTTGAATTTTTTTATGTTTTGATTTATTGGATGAAACAAGTATACAGATATATTGATGAGTAATAATCTAACACGAGAGTGTGTACAATGTTTTTACATATTATCAAAATACCCAGTACTATTTCATAGAATGTAAATGATTAATATTGATCTTTAGCAGGGTATCATGAAAGTTATATTTATTGAAATATTGGGCAAAAATGAAGGACAATGTCCGGCCTGTAGAATTTGCTATGAACAAATCGGTAGGTTGGTTGGTTTTTATGTAATTTTTGTTTACCGTATTGCTTTTGTTATGACTACTGACAGTAGTAAAAGGACTGCCGGTACTATCCATGTGTGGTTAAGGTAGTATGCACCTTGAGATTAAAAGACTTCAACTCAAGCTTTCCTCAAGGAAACTTTAAACCATTCCCTTTCAAAACCACGCATATAAATCAGGCCTCGCAGTTCAAACTTTGGTGACAGAGAAACAATTTACCCGAAAATTCACTGATATTTGAAATTCAAAATGGCTGCCATCCCTGCATGAACTCTATGGGGAATAAAATCAAAATATTTCATTTTTACAAAACTAGTTGAAGACAGTGAAAATTTATTTGCTCCAAGAGCTTCTGATGAGCCAACAGAAATGGTAGCCAAGAAAAGTGATGTACAGACTTGAGAGTCTGAATATCTGTCCCCAAGGCGTATTCTACCTTAATGGAAACAAGAATATCCCACTAACCATTAATTACAGTCAATGCTATGACCTAAAGAAAACACAATATTGTTTTCAGAAAAATAAAAAAACATCTGAAGAAAAGGAAAAAAAATTGAAAATAGAAACAAAGTTTAAAATAAAATTTCGTTACAGAATAGGATAGGATAGGACAGGTGATGAAAACACGCACTTTGTTTTTCTTGGTCTAAAATTCCTCATAATTGTTTAATGGCAAACGTTTTGAGCAAATTTTTCTGAATAACATGTTTGTGTATAGAATTTAGTGTATTCTCTCTTGTATTTTCTAAATAGATGATCAATGATATGAAAAGCAAAGCATTGCAAGGACTGGTACTGTTGGTTGTGAAAGTTCTGAGTCTAAAAGGCATTACCATTCAAAAGTTTGAATTCTTGCAAACTTAAGGTAGTATGCACCTCGAAAGTGAGACTTAAACCTTTGCTTAAATTTTCCTCAGGGAATCTTTCAACCATTCACTGTCCAACTCAAACATAAAATAGGGGGTCATCATGTAAATTTTGGTACTAGAGAAACAAATTACCCAAGATTTACCGATATTTGAAATTCAAAATGGCCACCATGACCTGTATTAACTCTATATGGAGAAAAATAAAATTTTCGATTTTCAGAAAGCTAAGACAGTAAGTTTTTCTTTCTCAAAGAGCTTCAAAATGAACCCTACGATATAAGAAAGGAATTGGAAAGTTTAACAGTCTCAGTATCTGTCCCTGAGGCGCATTCTACCTTAATTGGTAAAATAACTGTGTTTGAAAGTGCAGCTTGTCCAGTGACAGAATTCTGAAGTTTAATTTTGTGACGTCACAAGCTGCACTCCCATGAAGTGTGGATAGCATATCAAAAATTCATGACAAGTGGGCCAACAGTGTTCTCCCTCTGACAACATGCTTGAACAACTCTGGTCTACTTAGCAGCAATTTCTATCCAGGCATTTTTTGTCATCAGCTCCATATCAGTACAGTACATGTAATCTGTGAAATGACCTTGCGTCAAAAGAGCCATCTTCAGTCAGGAGCACACAAATCTGACATAGAGGGCGCACTGCTGGCCTGCTGATTTCCTGCCCAAGCTAGCTGATCCACTGATCATTTCCAACTGTTCATAGACCTGATTACTACGCTTTGAATACAAAAAAAAACAAAACAAAAAAAAACCAACTACAGTTGGAAATATAAATCGCTGGAAGAGTACAAAAACAAAGACTTTACAATCACCCTGTTACAGCGTTCATTGATGATATCCATTGTTGGATGGTGGCCACTCACATGACCCGCTGAGAAAGTAACTTGGAACAAATGAATGGTAAAGGAAAACAAAAAATGATATAAAGCTATCAATGGTGGGTCAATGACCATCTTGAAAGTTTAAAGATGAGTGGAATTATTAAAATTATCATCATCGTGGTACTTCTTGGGAACATAAAATAATGAAATGTTACATCACAGAATTCCTTTTTCTAGCAAAATTATCTCAGCTTGATAATTTGTACATGCTTGAGTTAAAGAATAATTTTAGAAATATCGAGTAAAAATTTGCTTAAAAAGAATTGCATGTGCAGACGTACCTTAAGAAATTATAATTTGCTAACAACATACATGTATGTATTGCTTTATTAATAACATACCCTCATTTGAGCACCTCCTTCAGAATAAGGCACTCTGTGTGTGGTATTTGTAAATTTCTCCTAGCCTCTGTGTTATTGCTCAATATTCACTCCACCAGCAAATATTATAATGACTCATATAATTAGGACTGCATAACAAGATCTCTTTAAAAAGTGTACATAATTAACAGCTACTTAACTACCGTATAACAAATACAGTTTGGAGATTTTTTGAGTTCTCCCAACTCATTGTCATCAAACACTGCCATAGTATCTGTGAAGTCCACTATACAATCAGTGGTGTGTTCAAATCATGTATAAGGATATCTGGTTTCTTTGCACACAACATAACACATTCCCCCTTCTTTTTGCTAATTTGGTTGTTTTTTGAAAGAACCAATGGAAATGAGAATACCTTCAAAATGGCATTAAGGAATTTGTACAAAGTTTTTGAAAGTTTCCTGTTCTCATAACAGTAGGTTTCACATACACACATTCAAAAGTCATTGCTTTTTCCAGTTCCACTTTTTGTTTGTTTGTTTGTTGTTGTTGTTTGTTTTTTTTTTTTTGGGGGGGGGGGTCATTTTTCAGTTTTTTGTGTACCGACTACTAACAGTTACTGATTTCTGCACTTTTCCCAAGATAAAGCTGGTGCTGACGCTTGGAAGGCAGACTGGAATGATGAAGGTCAGGTTCAAGAGGTCCTTCACTTGACATTTGTCTTGGAGCATGATAGAGTCTCTGGTTGTCAGGAAAACCGTCGTGGACCGGGTCGGCAGGGCCTTGGTAACTATGCTGGTACGTCTCCCTCCCAGAGTAACGATCACCATACTGTTGTCTAGGATCGAAAGTCCCCTTGGAATGACCTTGGTCCCATTCCTTGCTGCGACTGTGGATACCCACGGAAGACAACGGGATCTGTTCCTGCTGTTGGGAATACTTGCTGATGTTCTCTCATTTGCTGCTGGTACGGATCCGGACTGAGAGCAGGCTGGAAAGTGTGCTGTGGGCTGGTTCTCACATTTGAGGGTAAAGTTGACTGTGGGCTCTGCATGGCAGTCCTTTCATGTGACGTTTTTGTGTTTTGGTTGTTGTTGTCTCCTGTCTGTAGTGGTTTTTGTGGAGTGTAATATTTCTTCTTGGGTTTTCCTTCATTCTCCCCAACCGGGGGAGGCTTTTGTTGATAATGCACTTGGTCAGGATGGTACATCTGCTCTTGAGCCCTGCCAGGGTAGCCCATGTTTTGATTTGGATATGCGTCAACACGAGGCGGATAGTATTTGAAGGGAGGGTCACAAGGCAAGTGCTCATCAATAAATGCATCACCATCATCGTAGAAGGTAGCGCCATCATAGTAGTTAATATATCGAGTCTCCATCTGCACCCTGGGGTCATTATTATCAAAGGGTGGCTGAAAATGTCCATATGGCTGTGGGGAAACAGGGCTGTATGGTTGACGGCGGCCCTGCATTCCATACAGTGGAGATATTCCTCTCTGTCCTTCTTGTGGCATCATTGGATGATAGGGATAGGACCCAGCAGGGTACTGAGTGGAATGCCATATTGGCTGGCATATACGTGGGTAACCTGTTAAGCTGTGACTTGTGCCCGTTGGTGTTGGAGGGTGATGGCTCTGCCCAGGTGTAGTGGGTTGTGGGTATCTTGGTTCAATAGGTGTAGTGGGTTGCGGGTATCTGGGTTCAAGAGGTGTCCTCGGTTGTGAGTATCTGGGTTCATTATATGGGGATTGCTGATAAATGGCATTTTCCAGAAGGATGTTCTGCTGTTCGTAGCCAGGAGTCCTCTCCACGTACATCTCCGGCCTTGGTGGTGGCATTTTCAACTGCCTGTTCTGATTCATCTGCTGTTGAGTGTCCGGTGGTGGGGTAGATTTCCTGTCCTGCAGGCTGTCGTCTGTGGACTCTGTGGGCAGTCTGTGACCCGGCACGTGTGTACCCTGGTGACTGCTGATGAGGTACGCTTGTTGTTGGAGCTGGAGCTGGTTAGGATACTGTGGCTGTGTTCCTTGTATTGTTGCCGTACTGTGCAGTTGTCTATCTTGGTTTATGCTGGGTTGCATGCCACTGACTTGTGTCACATCGGTGGCTGTACTGGCGTATCCTTCACTCGCAGACCTGTGCCCACCTTCAGAGTTGCTCCTCTCGCTCGACGACTCACTGTACGTTCCACTGTCTTGAAGAAGTTCAGCAGCACCTTTCTTGTCTGCGGGAACTCCTTCTATTTCCGCTGCCTTCTCAGCTGCGTTCACTTCAAGCCTTTCGAGGTCTTGAAGGTCTGCCAGGGTAATTGTAGCTTGGATCTGACTCTGCTCGGGGGTGGCCGTTGCGGGGGCACATGTTTCTGGAGTTATGGATTCATGTTGGGGTGGTGCCTCTCCCTCTATTTCTCTTTGCTTGGCCGCAGCTTTTTCCTCTAACGTCATTTCTTGAAGCTGGGCTGCAACAGCATTTTGTTGGTCTGGCAGTTCAGTAGTTGGAGACTCCTCACTCTCTGTTCCCTGCCTGGTGGGCTCGCTGCTATCTTCACTGGCAACTCTCGCTGGTACATCCCTCTCTGGAACTCTAGGTGATGCTGTCTCCTCTCTTTCTTGACACGTTGGCGGCGCTTCACTCTCACCTTCATTTTTTGGCACTTGATATGGTTCAGTATTTTGAACCGGTTCTGAAATGAAAAGAACAAAATTATGTAGTTTTGACTGCTTTTTTATGTTTATTTACAATGCGGAGAGTGGAGCATTCAACACCGCTTGTTAAGACTGATTAAAAGAGTATGAAAAGAATGATAACAGTACAGCTGGGCTATTTGTCCATGGATTTCACGAAAAAGCAATCCTTTCCTGATAATTGGGAACACATAATCAAAAGTATGTCACTTACGTTTACCAAGATGGATATCTCTCAACTTTTGGACTTTGAGGTCTAACCTAACAAGTTCATCCAATACCTGAAACAAAGCATGAAAAGTCTACATTAATTATTTGGCCCTTATAGCATAGAATAAATCATCCATCATACACATTGGCCAAAAATATGTGTTTATATTAGCATGACTTTAGGAAATAGGTTGGAAAATTTTTTATGATGTGTGACCCATCAAAAATAAACAAAGTTCGGTAAAAATCAGGCATGACTTATAAAACTGTGAAGAAAATTTTATGATGGGAGGGTTAAAATATGTTAGGTAAGATTACCCAAAACACACACATTTTTTAAATTTTAAGTGTCCGGAAATATTCTATAATTTGTTTCTCTATTACTACATTTTGCACAGTACAGTGACCCTGTAATTTTCATATTGATTTTAAAGGAAATGGTTTAACATTCCCTGATGGAAAGCTACTACACAAGTCTGAGTCTTTCAAGTTTGAGCAGCGTACTACTGGAATGACGTCAGTAGTTCCATCATATTACCGTACTCCCTACCTGTTTGACTTCAGGGCGTGCTTTAGGTTTGTCCAATGTACACTTCCTGGCAATTTTGACAAAATCCATGACTATCTCACTGGGCCAGTCCGGGCACCTTGGATCACGTAGTCGGTGGACTATTGTGGTTTCGTCCTTGTCTTCCAGACCTTCAACCACTTGCATCTGTAAGATCGAGCCATTGTGAGAACTTCAAAGTGTTGTCATTTTCTATCATTATCCGTCAAGTGACCCACCTCAGTGATCTGTTCCCTTTGCCAGACTCTGAACAGGCCGCCCAAGCCGCCACAACATACTTAACTTAAATCAATACACGTTAGAGGATACGGCACGCAGTCTTCCTTCATCTCATCAAAGTCATTTGTAGGAGAAAATTAAGAGGGAAAGGTCATCCAAAACACAGCATATCTACTGTCAGATTTTACTGACGGACTTTAAGAGCCATAAGCATGTTACGTCAGATGCTTGGAAAGACTGAGCACATCTTAAAGAAGCTACTGAAGTTACTAGATTCTTAGTAGAAATTTGGAAATTCACAATGTCTGACATACGCTGTTTTTCATCACAAAGTTTGAAATTGACATGAAAAACTCCATTCCAGATCTCTGATTTCAGAAGAAATTGAAAAGTAGTTGTCTTTGACTGACAGTTGGAGTACCTGAAACATATGTTGTCTGTGTATTAAGTCCACAAACTCTTTGTATAACCTCAGGCCATCTTTTAGGCAACATTTGAACAGTCAGTAATTGGTGATTTACTTATTTCTATATTTATAATTTCACTTTTGCATGTAGTAATGTAGTGATTTTCTTTGATACTGTAATTAATTCAGCACATTTTCTTTTTTCTTTAATGTAATATTTGTTATTATTATTGTGAGCCATCTTTGCTCACCTTGACTTTCTTACAGGTTATCATGATGGGGTTTGGGCTAGACTATTAAGCTATTTCCCGAACTCCCCATTTACCCTCTAATTTGTTACTTTCTGCCTCTCGATTTCATGTGTTATGTAATCTACCTTTTAAAATTGGGTAAAAAACTAATTACAATATTTCAACAGTAAGCACATCTTTGACGTCATAAATCTACCTCTGTGATCTGCCATTTTCACTTTTGTATATTTAGAAATCCCCGGACTGAAAAAATACCAATCAATTTTCAAGGAAGCATTTTGGGTTCCGTTATAAATCCATACTGTCTTTGAAAATTTCACTATTTCAATGCTTGGTGTTGGATTTGGTCGGTTAAATCCACGCATTCACTAATTTTTTATGGTGGCTATATTTGAGTTTCAACCAGAAAGTATCTACTCATTAAAATCTAGGTTGTGCATTTCTCACCAAAGTTTTAAAACTGTTCCGAGGTCACACTTCAACTTATTGAACAAAAAAAGCAAAAACATACAACTAATGGGGCTGTAGAGATGAATCATTTTGTGGTTTTGGAACGTAAGATTTGCCTTATGGACAAATGAGAGAGCGAAGGAGGACTTACCAGTAACTTGTTTGGTTCCTCTCTGTTTTTTTCAAAGGCCATTTGACCAGTCAGAATTTCATACAATACCTGAAAATAACAGTTATCCTGATATGACAATGGAGCACATATAGTGTTACACATTCACTGATACATGTATTTCACTATCCCTGTATTAACTCTATGAGGAAAAATGACATTTTCGATTTCCGAAAAACTAGGATGGCTAAAGTTTTTCACACTCCAAGACCTTTAAAATGAATCCCCACAAGTGGTAGATCAGAAAAGAATTGTAGCACTTTGAGAGTCTGAATGTCTGCTCCCATGGTGCATGATGGAATACAGTCTATATTGGAAAATTTCTCTTCGAACATTCAGCTAATCATCAGGACACTGAAAAGTATTCAGTGTTAGTAGTACAACATTCATTCTTTAGCTTTGGGTTAATTTTGTTTGAAAAAATGGAGCATTACTGTAACTGTATTTGGTGGGATCTCCTATGTTACATGATGGCGTCATGTCAACAGGCCAAATGCTCTGACAATTCAAGTTGTTGCGATTCCACTTGTCTACTTGAGAAACATTTTTTTACTGACTCAGGCCTTTATCATTATACACAATGCTAAAAAGTTTCAAGTCAGGTTCCCTTTGAGTATCATGCCCTATATTGGTGTACTGTGCAGCACACTGAAATCTCCCTGTATATTCCACTGCCTGACTATTCCACTATATGGCAAATCGAACTGAAAACTATATGCAACAAAACAAAAAAGGCAAGATTTTCTAGCAACACAGAATGTCAGAGAACTCACCACACCAAAGCTAAAGGTGTCAACTTTAGTGGACAGTTTCCAACTCCTAAGGAATTCACTGGGCAGGTAGTTAATGGTGCCGTGTATCGCCTCCGTTTTCAGAACAGTGTAACTCTTGTTATCTTTTGGTCCCTCTCTGGCCAGACCAAAGTCACCAATTTTGGGTTCATTGTGCTTGTCCAGCAGAATGTTGGCACTGAAAAATCACACAAGCAAAAATCATAATACAATATAAGAGAATAGAATTATACATATGGCTTTTCATAGTAAACATTAAGCCAAAAGGAAATGTGAGAGGAAAAACAATTAACAGGTAAGGTTACTTTTGAGATGGTTGTGGACGTCATTGGATATCCCTGATTCTAGGCAACATTCAATGCTCCATCACAAAAAGACAAATTTTAAGTTAGGCACAAAAGAGCCAAAGTGGTTCAAGCAATATCACTTTTACTTTGTTTTGATACTTTTGTTCTTTACCTGACTCTGATTGTAAGATTTGTCTCTAGTGTAATCGACCAGGAATTTCAGAAAGAAGTAACTGCTTTTGGTTTCAGCGACTAAAAATTCTCCGCATGGAGTGAGTTTTTTTCATTTAGAGTAGATTACCTTTTGATATCTCCATGGATCAGGGGTTTATCCATTGCATTGTGCAGGAACTGAATTCCCCGTGCTGACCCCATCGCAATCTTTAACCTTAGCCGCCACTGAATGGTGTTTCTCGTATTCTGTGAAGCACGACAAGAAAGTGTAGTGTCAAAGTCTATGTGAAAACAAGGTACAAGACTGTCTACAGTCCTTCCTGCCTGATCTGACAATAATTGATTACAGTTAATTCATAAAACGACGTGATTCATGTGCACTTTATGTTTTCTTCATATGTGTAGAAGGGAGCACTATGTGCTGTACATGACTGCACACAACTCTTACATTTAATATGCGATGCTGTTCCAACGCATAATTAGGACTTGAATAGGTCATACTTAGTACTTCTGATTGTAAAAATGCAAACATATTCACACACCATATAACAACTGGTTGCCCTGATGATGGCTAGTCAATTTTTTATAGATGCATGGTTGGGCTTCAGAACAGATTGGGTACAATAGAGCTTTAGGAGAGAAGGGTATAAGACATAGCGTTGTTGCTTTTACATGTATGATGTCTCTAACTTTTGACACCCAACCCACTTGTGACTGTGGCCGAGTTTAATCACACTGATCGGCCTCACTGATTAAAATGAGCGGAATCAAAAGTTGAATTCAACTAAGAGATATTTGAGTGTGAGTCTTTGCAGACTACAGGCCTCCTACATCAGATGCTGATGTGAAATACTCATGTCAAACAAATATGTGTGAAAAAATATGATAAAAACTAAACATATGACATAAAATGTACATATGCCACAGAACATATATGATGTGAAATAAATATTATATTACATCTATCAACATATATTTATAGAGACGGTAGTGAAATGAAGGAAAAACGGGAAGAGAAAATAAAAAAAAACAGGAAAGTTAAAAAAAAGGGACTTTTAGCAATGCCTGATTAAACTTTATGGTCAAAACAATAAATATGAAAGCAAGGATCTGTCACCATAGCAGTTGTTGTAGTTTGAGAGTCTAAATGTTACACAACAGTTGTGGTTAATACATACTAAAACATGACTAAAACATCTTCATTCATAGAAATGTGTTTCATTAGATGTGTATCCTTACAAAAACCATCTGAATATAAGAAATTATTTTTTTATTTTCACTGTGTTCTGTGTCCTCCTGAGTTGGTGTAATTTTGACTTTACGTACTGCAGTTTTTGAAATATTTACAAAGGGTGGGGAGGGTATGCATCTACTTTTGTACCAACCTTGCCACAAAGTTTATCTTGAAGTGATCCATTATGCATGAACTCGTACACCAGACACGGTTCCGGACCATCCAGGGAGTAAAAACACAGTGGTACTATGTTGGTGTGGCGAAACCTGTAAACAAACATAGAATAAACAGGTGATTTAGATTCTGTTTTTAATGACCTGAATGATAGTGGAGATTTTTCAATCAGACAGGCTACAAAACAAAACTGTTACGGTGCTCTGATATAACCAGAGAAATCAGTAATGATATTTTCAATTTCACAGAGTTAGGACGCAAAAGGAAGTGTTTATATTGATAAAAAGATGGGGGTTCTTTAATAACGAACTGACATACGCAAAACTGAAGCACACAGGGTCCATAAGGAGAATTTTTATAAATTAGCACAGGACTAGGGGTTCCAGTTGCTTCAGAGCTATGATAGGGCCCCCTAAGAAGGCTTGCTTAAGACAAGAATAACAGCTCCACTGTATGTTTACAACCAAAATATAAATGCTGGAAAATGTATCAAAAATGTAAAACACTAGAAAATGCATCAAAACTTCAGTCAACAGAGCTACTTCATATATGGTAATAAATGCAAGCAAAGTGTTCCGTCCTAATAGCAAACAACATCATAAAAGTATACTTACTTCAAAAGTGCTACAATTTCATTGACTTGGTACTTTCTGGCTATTTTCTCAGCTTCAAAATCTGATTGTTCATTCTGTAATTACAAAGAAAGAAGGAAATTTCATGAAACAAATTCTAGAATATTATCTCAACATTGTGTTTTCATTTGATTTCATACTATCTTCTGCACTGACATTGTACGTTCAA
The DNA here is from genome assembly GCF_041260155.1 of Ptychodera flava. Classification (NCBI taxonomy): domain Eukaryota; kingdom Metazoa; phylum Hemichordata; class Enteropneusta; family Ptychoderidae; genus Ptychodera; species Ptychodera flava. The sequence goes on along the minus strand of NC_091933.1, from coordinate 28,231,548 downwards.
CGAAACCTATCACACCATGTCAACATGACAACACATCCTGATTGATAAATCATCTTGTTTATTTTGTTGATTGGATATTCACATCCAATTTATCAGACTGGTGACATCTGTTTACAGGTTTACCGTGACTGAAACAAATTGTGGATTTTCAAAGCGATTGCTTTCAGTTCCACATAAAGGGGTCACGACCTTTTTGTTTTCTACAATATGTACATGTAAAGAATAAAAGTATGGTGACACAGTTTTTCGCATTTTCAACGCAAAGGCAGAACCCAATGCTGAGAAACAAATCATGTCCCTAAAAGATCATTATAAAAGATAAGTGGATAATTCAACGACAAGCTTGCATATGTTGCAGGAATATATCTATGTGTCCTTTGTTTAGAATAGGACATCTCCAAATATGAGGACTTACACAAAATATGAGCATTTAAATTACCCTATTTTGAAAAGAATAAACTCTGACCCTGTGACCTCATTCAGACTGTTGAAACAAATCAAAAACACAGAAGTCTTTGCACTGAATTATATATTTACCATGTATTTCTAGTTTCATTTGGAATCACGACAGGGGGAATGCACCTTTACATTGAAAGTTTGGACAAGGTTTCATTTCACTCCACAGCACAGAAACACCAAGTTGAATGATCTGTACACCCTTTCACAAAACCATTATTTATCTTTCCTCTTCAATTTTAACGAGTCCACCCCCTTCAGTTTCAGTTAGAATGTGGTTGGGAATAAGTTATGTAGATGAAAATCAAAGGCACAGAAAGAGGTCACCAATATCATGACACAACAGCACTCAATCAAGAAAGTATTTAATGCTGGATGTCGTGTCTTGCAAATCAATAGGAAATTGTCATCAAAATAGTTCCGTCACAACACCATTAACAGCCCACTATTTCAAGCAGCTATACAAAAGTTAGATTATGGTTGACTGCACCTTAGGGGCTGGTATTCAGACTCATATTTTTGACAATACTTTTCTGGTCTATCATTTGCGTCAGCAAATTTTGAAACTCTTGGAGAAATTGGGGTTCTAAGCATAATGTTTTCATGAAAACATATAACTTTAATATTTCCTCACTGAGTTAATACAAACAGTGGCAATTTCTAATTTCAAATATTGGCATCCTAAAGGTATTTTGTTTCTATAGTACAAATATTTGCACTGTAATCCAAATCTATTCTTGAGTTTGAAAGGGGATGATTTCAAATTTCTTTTTGGAAAGAAATTGGAGGTGACTACCACCTTGATAGCAGGGGTTATACAATGTACTATTTGGATCAGTACACAATGGTCAAGGAATTTTGTTCACATTTTTGGATTACATTGGTACAAAGATATCAGTATGCTTTGCAACAATATTCACGCATAACTCTGTGAATATACCGTTTTCATCGAATGGTTTTGAACATACACCCTTGGAATATGGTCACTCAAGGATCGAGTTCAACTACAAGTTAATTTTTAAATTTTGTAAATGTACATGTTCTCTCACAGGTCGATTAGGCATTATATTTGTGATGATTTTTCATATTATTATCATAAAAATAGTTATGAATTATAATAAATTATTAATATGAATGTTACAGAATATTAAAACTTTTTTACACACAATGTCGTCTACTTTGTGTAAATGCCGTCTGGAAACTCCATTGTTTTGATAATTTACACAGTGTAGTAACTCTTGCTGTAGACTGAACCTGGGCAATGGTGTCATTTGTATATTTTGGCATAGATTGTGAAACTATATGAGGGTTTCCAGAGGGTTGTTCTCATAAGCATATTACAATGTGTAAAATATGATTTTATTAATCATAATCATAATTTATTAATAATCATAATTATCAAAAATGATGGAGTTTACAGACGGCATTTACAAAAAGTAGACGACATTGTGTGTAAAAAAGTTTTAATATTCTGTAACATTCATATTAATAATTTATTAATATTCATAACTATTTTTTATGATAATAATATGAAAAATCATCACAAATATAATGCCTAATCGACCTGTGGTTCTCTATGTATATAGTACAGAAACTTGCAAATTTTTGGTTCTACGAAATGAGCATTAAAACAAGTACTATTAGTTCAGGGTGAATCAGTCTGATTTTGCTAGTGAGAGACTCACTGATCAACAGAACTGCTGAGATGTTAGGTTATGAAGGGGTCATGTACAAAGCCAATTCACAGGGGGACATTGGTCAAATCTCAAATCACATAATATTGTTCACGAAGTATTGTATTGGGAAGAAAAATACCAGAATTCAAAAAAGTTGGAGTTCAGTCTTTGAATTGAGTTGTAATTGTAGAATTTGATAAATGATTCAACTCAGATTGATAAAGATTATACACAGTCTGTGCTATGTACGGTGACAACAATTCCTATACACGCAGAGAGAGACTCTCTCTCTCTTTCCTCTCTCTCTCTCTCTCTCTCTCTCTCTCTCTTTCTCTCTGGAAAATGCATTTGTAACAAAATAAAGGGAAAAGAAAAATAATTTGGAAAACACAGGTAGGTATGTTGGTATTTTACAGAGGAAATTTATTAGTACCTTGTTGGGAAATTCTCTCCAAATATTTGGGCAGCAGATACAGATAACAATTCTTATCAGTTGTGCTGACAGTGTCTGTGTCTCAAATATTTTGGAGCACTCTGACAATGGAAAGGCCCTTCAAAAAGTAGCTTCGTCCTTGGACAACAAAGAGCCCCGACTTATCTCAGGCACGACTAAACTAGGATCCAGGAAACCCCCTATGTATATTGTACTTTTCTAAAATGAAGGGTACCCTTAAGTATATGCTTTTTGCCCTCATATCAGGGGACTCCCAAAGTGTTTCATTGTTAGTGAATTCCTAGTGGATGGGGAGACCCCCCTTCAAAAACCGGAGATGGCTTTTCCATATCATGGTATATACACTCAAGTCAGTTATTTTAACGACACATTTTACAGTAATTCCATATTGTATATACTATCCCACATAGACTTCAAGTGTATTTCACCACATACATGAAAGGAGGGAAGGAAGACTGAAAGACAGGTCGGAAGACAAAATATGATCACCAAGGAGATTTTGTGATACTGATACTATTATCCAATCCAGTAGTTAAAGATTGACTTGCATCCTGTGATTGGTTGAAATTGCTGTAAGCTACATGTATATATTGACAGCACAGCTTCCATGGATCTTACAGCAATTGCGTTCTCATACACAATCAGCAAACAGTTGGTAGTTGATTTGTCAGAGTTTGAGAGCCAACTAGACTAATTCAATGTCAATAATAGTCCAGCAAGATGGTTTTTGCCTTTTTTTTCAAATTTTTTTCTTCATAAAATTGTTTCACCTTATGTGTTTTATAAATAAAGAGGTACACAATATATTGGATGAAAAATATAATGTTATAGTTACCCAACTTCCATTCAATTCAATTTATAGAAAATACTGACTTTAGCCAAAACTTGATATTTAAATAAAATCCAAAATTGTGTTGTTGATGCAAGTATAGTTTTTTAAGTTCATATCCATTTAAGGTAAAGGGCGACGAATTCGGACGCGCACACGCTTTAGAACGTTTCTGCGCAGATTTAACTCAAGCCTGTCGCAAATGGGTTACTTTGTAGCGCATGTATTTAACATCACCTGTCATTGTTGAAATTGCGCTTTTACCTAATTTTTTGACCCAGTCTCTTAGAAATACATGTGATCTATAACCTTGTCATATTTTGACCCCCTAGGATGCTGGTATTTATTCAATATGAGCGAAAAATTAACATTTCTCTCCCATTTACATGGCGCATATTACCCATTCACCTGGAGATATTGTAAAAAGTAGCATGGTGACACCCTTTTATTAAAAGTGTAAACTAAATGGTATTATGTCAGGATTTTATTCGCCAAGTTTGGTCAAAATGACACCGTTCAAAGCGACAGGAAGAAAGTTCGAAAATTATGTAGTGATATAATATCGATATCGTCATTTTGTAATCGATACTTATGTATAAATTTCTTCACAAACATCATGAAAACTATACATTCGATATATATGGATATTAAATCTTTGTATTTATTAAAATTAACTCATTTGCTAAGCTTTTTATAATTGCTTTCTTTAGTTTAAGTGAATTATATCATTTTATTATTTCTAACGACGCCATTTTAACGTCCGTTTCCATGGAAACGAGCATGGTGACCCCCATTTTTTATTTTATTTTTGCAATTGCACAACTTCCAAGAATATTTGTGCAAAGTTTCAAGAAAATGACACCACAACTTAATTTTGACGTAATTCGTAGTACTTCACCTTAAGCAAAACATTACGAGAGTTTCCTATGATATCTTCATTACTTTTAAATAAAAAAAATATTCAAAACATGGGCTGCTCCAGAGAATTCTGGCATAGTCCTAGAAGAATTTTCTTCATTTAAGACAAATGTCCAAATCATCTTTTTCACTGGCAGAATTACTGTGCCCTCAATCTAATTACAAAAAACAACCCATTGCTGGCAATCCTCGGACTGAGTTGACAAATGAGGAGGGATTGATACAGAAAGCAAAGAAAATCATAGCACAGATTGAACACCCTTTACCTGTAGCAGTCTCTTCACAGCGAATGGAGTCTCATTCAGAATGGCCTTGTACACGATTCCGAAAGCACCTTCTCCTAGCTTGTTGGCATGGTCAAAGTCATTCGTGCCGCTCACAATCTCCTTGTACTTCTTGTGGTTCATGGTGGTCAGTGCATACATCTGCATACGTTGCTTCTTCTCTGAAAATATGACCAACACAAACAAAAATGTCACATTCCTCAGAAGGAACAAATCTAACGCCTCCAGTCTGTCGAAAAAGTTCAAATAATTCACTCTGCGCAGATAAAAATAAACACTGTAACTTTTTATATTCAAATTTTCACCCCTTTTCAAAGCCACTTGATGATCTTCAACAAAACAAACTTGCACACTACTTTTTGTTTCATTTTCACTTCTGTTGCCCTTCTGAAGAGATTTCTTCCTGAGATACAAATGTAGTGTTCATTTATTTCTAGAAACGAACCAAGTTAACAGAAATGCTGTGATCGGCTAGGAATGTATCAGCCAACTTCACAGATTGAAGTTGAACAGAAACGTTTTATGCAGGGATCAAGTAACTGAAATTTTGAAATTGCTGTGAGGCAAAAAATTTTGATGTCCAATGCACAGGTTTTCCTGCAATTAAACATGTCCATCCTTTTTTTTTTACTATATTTCAACAGCTGTTGACCCTACTGTGAACTGTAATTTGTTTTTTAGAATATTGCTCTCTGCTGACAGAGTAATGGTAACCTAGTCATGCCACTTCCCCTTTTTTCCCTCTCTCTCTCTCTGTGTTTCCAGGTAATTGAAGACTGAGGCTTTCAAAAGTCATAAATGAACTTTGACACACCATGCGAAGAGACAGTCATGAACTAGTAATGTCACTGTCAACTGTGAATGAAAGTCCACTACAATTCTTAAATTGTGACTTGTCAAAATTTGCAATTTTGAGTTTTTTTGTGTCTATCAAGAAAAATTTGCTTGAACTGCTAACGCCAACTGCTTGGTGACGTTGGTTTGCATAGAAAATCTTATCTCACACTGTAATCAGTGTTATCATCAGATTACAATATCCAACACTTAACCTGATTGTCGATGGCTTGGTGGATTTGGTTTAGACAGCTTAGTACCCTTTATACGGACTTGTACAGAAAATTTATGGATAAAATTTTACACATCTTCTGCCATTTCATCTTTTTTTTAACTTTTACCATCTTACAAAGTTGCAACTTATATCAATGCAACTGATCTATGTTATTGAACGAAAATTTTCAAGAAAAAAAGATGTTCAATAGATATTTTTAAATAAGGAAAGCATTTTGCAGAGATAAATTACGTTCTTTTTTTGTAACTTTCTGCACTTTACCTTGAGGAGTTAGTTCCTTTGTTTCTTTCATATTTTGGGACTCAAACTTTTCCAGCAAGTCACTGTCGATTGAGCCTTCAATGAGATACTCCTGGTACTCGGAAACTTTGGAAGTGGTGTTCCCAAACGTACCGGTGGAGAGATTACACGAGGTGGTAGACACACTGCCGAAGGACGATGCCTGTTTCTGGCCCTTGGAGTCAAAGTTGACACTCTCTGTGTTGATCGGGAGAGGAGAACTCTGCGATGCCTTGTGAGTTGACTTGCGATGATCCTTGAAAGTGGAGTGGTTCAGACAGGACGACGACGGTTGGGAGAGATGATAATCTGACGGTGACAGAGCCGATGTCTGAGACTCACACGGTGAACATCGGCCGCATGTGCACTCTAGTGGTGGTGGCTCTGGTACAGGTAATTCTGAAATGACACCAGGTGTGCAGTGTCCTTTTTAAAAAGAGCCTTTTCCCGCTCATCCCTCTGAAAAACTGGAATGACTCACATCCATTTCATGCAGGCGGACTTCTAAAACTGAAACTACCTGTGGGCTGCTAAAGTCAATGCCCGGACGTTGATTTTGGTCTGAACTCAAATTGGCGTAGGGTTTTTCAATATGAGTGTCTGCACTCATAACAAGTAATATTGCTGTGTTATATCAGACTGGTTATATAATTGTTGCTGAGAAGTCAGTAAAAATATACTACCCCTTTCTGAGAATATGAAACGAGACTAGGGTATTGTAAAAAAAAAGCCATTAGCAGTAACTCTAAAATGATTCTGTATTACCAATGATATCAAGGCAGGCATGGTTTACAAAACATAAATGTAATGTCAACTTGCAATACATGCACAAATGTAGAAGAGATGGTCTTGCAACTTCATGACTTTAACAAAAAATATGAAAATCAAAAGTTTGCCTGGAAAATTGGAATGTTATGACAGCAAAGGTAAATACAGCTATTTGAAAACCTAGTGAGTGAGGTCGTGTTGGCGGCATTATATGCACATCAATAAAAATGCTGTTTCTACTTCTGCAATGGTAAATCATTAGCTAATCTGGGAACTAATATTGCCGTGGCACGACCTACACTTGGATTGGTAGTTCCCCTATGAAAGGGAGGTCACGATTGTGATAATTCCTGAATACAGTAGAGTAAAAAACTAGACAGAGAATTAACTTATGAAAAGCTGGAGGACTGATAGTAGAATTAACTGTGATTTGAACTTGCACGGAATGGTACTTCACTATTGTGTTGTTGACCACACAAACTTTTCCCTTGGAAAGTTTCTGTAGTATGAACTTGTGGGCAGCTTTTTCTTTGCTTGTAATACCAGCACTTTACTGCCCAGAGGTGCACAGGCCCACCTAGTTGTTCAAGTTAAAAAAAATGTACCTCAAAGACAGACAGAATAGGTAAAATAGAGAAACAGAAATGACCTACTGTCTGGATCAATTCCTCGTGTATCTACAAACGGTTGCAAGGAGTGCTGCATGGAATTCTGTCGCTGCAGTTGGCAAGCACTGAGTGAAGCCGGTCTGACGTCTGGAACTGCCGCTGCCTCCGCATTAGCCGCTTCATCGGATGGTGACTGGACGTTCTGCAGCAGCGAATGGTAGCTGACATCCACTGAAGACAAATTCATGGAAGAGTGTTACACCACTGGCACGGATTAGTAGTCTCTCTACTTATAAACTCAAAAACAAAAAAATTAGCTTCAAAGATGACTTGATTTTTCTGAAGAGCTCAGCATTTATACCATTAGTGTATCAGCTAACCATGTAACTATTGTTTGAATTCACAGATCGCAAATTGCCTTACACTTACTCAAACCTCATGATATGGCTCTTGATTTTGAAACAAGCAAGTGGGAACATGGCTCTAAATCTGCTCTGCAATGTATTTGTATAATGACATATGGGGTGTGGTTGACAAATAAAATGTAACTTCCCTTCAACTACCGATAGAGGGCACTATGATATCAGTAGAGAAGAAAAATCAGATTCGAAATTCACAGTTATGTAGATTTGTTTTATTTGCGACCATGTTGAAATAACTTTTTCTTTTTCAAAAAAACAAATTAGATTCAAAATACAGTATTATTACAGTATATGGGCAGTTTTCCTATTTTCTCATTTACAAGAAAGATACATCACACTCACTAAAACTCCACTTTTAACCGATGAATCTTACAATTTTCAAGCAACTAACCACCTGTGCATACCCTTTTAACACATTGAATAATTCTCCTGCCTTGCAGCTATTATTACCATCATTATCACATTACCTGTAAAGTGGTCACTAAGCTAATGATTTGTACTGATATAGGTTGTGATTCCAAATCTAATGGGTACTTCTATACTTCATGACTTTACATTCTGATATGTTAGATAGTTAGTTTTTAAGTCATAATTGGCTAATGATTTACAAATACACATTCTCAAAACACAGTGGTAATGTTGAAAATTTGTAAACCAAAGAAGCTAATTTCAATTTTAGTCATTTTACTGGTACTGTAGCAAAACTGGTACAAATGGTTGCACCCATTTCCCTTAACTGTTGTAAACCTAGAAATCTTTGAAACTTTCTGAAATTTTCTGCAAAAGTATAAAGTGCATTACAAATTTACTCAATTTGAACATAATATCATCAACACTATTTTCTTATAATAGAACCATGGAGTGGTTGTTTTCACATTGATGCCACATCTGAATCTTAAAAATCAAATAATTTTTATCCAACCTTCTGACATAAAAACATGAGATTGCTTGGTGTATTTATCACGCAAGTACTGAGGTCACTTCAACAGCACAATTGAATTTTCTGTTCATACTGCAATGGATCATGTGTACAAGTAGGGTGGCCAAGCCATTTTTTTCTCTTGTTTATACACACAGTTTAAATGGATTTTTAGCAAGAATGGGGTAAAAGAAGTAAAATTTAAAAAAAAATTATGCAAATAGCTGTATCCAATCAAAAGTTATGAATTTTTAAAGCAATAACAATGCCATTTTTTCGCGGACAATTTTTGGCAAATTTTAAAACTATTTCAATGAATGCCGATTCCTTCAAGTTTGGCAACCCATAATTTTTTATTTACTTCACATGGAATCATTAAACTATGTGTCTTGTGTACAGATTTACCCAATATTACGGAAAAATCAAGATTTGACTGATGCACAGTCTTGGATTTTGAAACTGTGAGTGTTGAAAATTGAAAATATTTTGTCTGACTTAGTCAAAATGGCGGCGGCACCGTACCATCGAAAAATGGATGGATTTTTATGTTTTTATGAATTTTGAATTCACATAACTTTAAAACTAGAGCTCACAATACAATAAAATTTTGTCACAATGTTATTTAATAACACTCAATTCTAACAAATCAATTTAAACAGCCAATTGTCTTTTAATGCAGTTCATTTTCAGCCATGAAATTGTAAGAAATAGCTGTCCCTAACTTCAGCCTCAGGCAGGCTGTCAATGGTGTGTCAGTGTGACTGCCTTCCGCCGCCATCTTGAGTCACACTGTACTGAGGTCTATGAATGAACACGATTTTGTTTTTATGATTCGTACTTGTGCTCGTGGACAGATTTTCGTCATATTTTACAGAAATGTTGAAATGATGTTTAAAAAGAGCATGCTACAAGTTTTATGGCAAAAATATGTATCTAAATGGGGAAAATCTACATCGAATTTACCGTACTCACTTTACCTCGTGTTTGCTGGCTAAAATTCCCAGAATATAACAAAAACTCACCACTACATGTAAATGGGATGCTCTGCCACTTCCTGGCCAAGTTTCACAGTTCTATGACAGCGTGCACAGGGCCCGAAAGCAGTTCCGTTGCGAAATAGGTATTGACTGGATTCAGAAGTGCGTGCCATGAGCGTGCCGCTCGAGCGCTGTGGCCGGTCAGTACGAAGTGGCATTTTTGGAGAGGAAAAACACTATTTTTCTATCTTTTTTTCTTCAGTTTTTTAATGAAACCTGCCTCATACATCGATTTTAATTGGAAATATCCATTTTTTCAGTAACTGAGCTACTTATTTTCAGAAAAAATAGCGTCAATGACACTGTAGCTCCCATCCTGGACTATTTAGTGTATGTATATTTGAGGTCAAAGGTCACCGAGGTCACGTGACATTTTGCTAAGTTATCCCTATATACCAAAAATCAGACCTCTAGCTCTATTGGCTTGCTCAAAATTTGATATGTGCATAATTAATGAGGTACAATATGTGGCGTCATAAGCTGTCCCATCATACCATACATGAAGGGTGTAGCACTTGTGGTTACTGAGTTATGGACAAATATGTATATTTGAGGTCAAAGGTCACCGAGGTCACATGACATTTTGTCAAAAAAATTGTATTGCTAAGTTATCCCTATATATCAAAAATCAGACCTCTAGCTCTATTGGCTCGCTCAAATTTGATATGTGCATAATTAATGAGGTACAATATGTGGCGTCATAAGGCTGTCCCATCATACCATATATGAAGGGTGTAGCACTTGTGGTTACTGAGTTATGGACAAATATGTATATTGAGGTCAAAGGTCATCGAGGTCACATGACATTTTGTCAAAAAAATTGTATTGCTAAGTTATCCCTATATACCAAAAATCAGACCTCTAGCTCTATTGGCTCGCTCAAAATTAGATATGCGCATAATTAATGAGATACAATATGTGGCGTCATAGGTGTTCCATCATACCATACATGAAGGCTGTAGCACTTGTGGTTACTGAGTTATGGACAAATATGTATATTTGAGGTCAAAGGTCACCGAGGTCACGTGACATTTTGTCAAAAAAATTGTATTGCTAAGTTATCCCTATATACCAAAAATCAGACCTCTAGCTCTATTGGCTCGCTCAAAATTAGATATGTGCATAATTAATGAGGTACAATATGTGGCGTCATAAGCTGTCCCATCATACCATATATGAAGGGTGGTAGCACTTGTGGTTACTGAGTTATGGACAAATATGTATATTTGAGATCAAAGGTCACCGAGGTCACATGACATTTTGTCAAAATATCCGAGATATCTGCGTGAACGGATGGACTCACGGATGGACGAACAGACGGACATGACCCAATCTATAAGCTCACTGGACTTCATCTGTGGGGACTAAAAATTGTGTCACTGCATCCTTTTTGCAATATGAATACGATGAGAAACTAAATTTTTATTTTTCGTGGCCTTATACATGGGAGTCTATGGAGATCTGCCTTATACATGGGAGTCTATGGACGTGTAAACTAAAAATATGCAAATTTCACCACGATTTGCCCAAATTTGGGAAAGGTCACTTCTATGCACTTCCATACCAAGTTTCAAATCAATCGGACTTGTGGTTTCAGAGCAGGAGATTTTTTGACCAAAAATGGGAGAAAATTACAAAAAAATTCATGAAAAATAGCAAGTCCAAGATACTGACCCAAGATGTGCACAATCATTTCATGTCAGCCCAAAGTACTTACATGCTAATTTTTCATGTAATCTGCTCAGTGGTTATTGAGTTTTTTCAATTTTGACTGTTTTTACATTTTTTCACTTAATTTGCATATTTTTGGCAATGACAACTTCATTTGAACAAAATCTCATCTACAGCCCATCATCCGTGTACACACCAAATATCAAGATGAAATGTACAGCGGTTTTGGAGTTTTTGATGTTGACGGACAGACATACAGACATACAGACATACAGACATACAGACATACAGACATTTCCCTAGCCTATAAGAATAGCTTCCATTGCCATATATACATATGGCTATGGGAGCTAAAAAATGGCGTTTAAAATTTCACGAAAATCAAATTTCACTTTCAGTGTGCGTGAGTTGCGTATAATGTCGCAACATTTTAGCTTAACTTTGGCCACCCTAGTACAAGTATATGTTCAATAGGTCAATGCCAAGCACTTGACCATTGATCAAGTGGCACATGTTGGGAATGATGTGAGCAAAATCGTAAAAATTCTTATTAAAATAATCCCTTATGACATGAAATTAATTGGCATGTTTACACTGCAAAATCACAAACTACCAGAGAATTGTGACAAAATCTCCCTAAACACTGAATTTCAATATCAATCACGTCCAGGCCAACACTTCAAAGAATCTTGCATCATATCTAACACCCATCCTGATTGGATACTCTGGATCCATTGTTGGTCTGATTATCATGAAACAGTCACATGTTTCTGACACACTGTGCAATGTTATGTTTTTTTGATGAAACTCTTATCAAAGTTTGGATAAACATTTCAAGGATGTTGGCTGCCTAACACCCTGCAAGTTGACAAATCCCTGTGTTACTGGTTAATTTGTAACATAAAAATTGTCCTTGAGATTATTCTGAAATCTGATACCAAGCACTATGATTACACGATGAGCTGTGAAATATCTTGGCTGGCAATTTGGGCTAAAAGAAATCATTACTTTTGCAGAAATCCACATTCCTGTTACCCAACAATCAATTACATACCAAAACGGATATCAACTGAAAACTTTCCAAAGTTCTGATGAGACAGCATCAGAACAACCTATAACTAAACTGACTTCTTTATTAGAATAACACGTAAACCTGCATAATAAATAATTTGGAATGACACTTTTTTGAATGGTATTGCACATTCACAGCAAATCACTGATATGCAAATGTTTACTTTCTTGAATGTCAGCAAAGCTCAATTTTCATAAATTCCATGAACACTTTTGAATTCCTGGTTAGGTATATACACAGAGGGAACTCTGTTCAAGGAATCATTTCAGGGAATTTTACAAAATTGACCCAAATTGGACTTGTTTCTTGTCCTAGATCCATAAATAAACATCTCTACTTACATGAGCACAGCCCGGGAGAGATGAGCAGGATATCCTCTATGCTGAATTATTCATGAGCTTAAGTTCCGGTTGCATTCTAGCAAGCCTAGCAACTGTGCTATAATAATATAGCAGGACTTTGCTCAGCTCAACTGCTGAGGGCAGTATTATGGTCTGAGGTGGAGCCAGCGAGGGGCTGTGAGAGAGTCTACCTCAGGATTCACATGATTCCTACATCATCACCGATGTAAATAGCAGTCGTTCACTGCTCAACAAGGGTCACTTAATAGTGAAAATTGATCTACAATTTTAATAGTCCCATCTCATCATTGTGAACCACTGGCCTCCCCATGGCAACAGCTGGAGGCATGACATCATGTGGCAAAACTAAAGCTGTGACTTTTTGTGAATGTTACATCTATACTAATGGTAGAGCACCATTTTCCCCAATTTGAAAGCCATCAATGGGTAACAAGCCCGGCTGACAGTTCAAATACTGTAAATCCACTCACTCAGCTGATAGCTCTTCTCAAATTTCAAATATTCTGTTGTTCTGCCAAATTTAAATACCAGCTGACACTAGCATAAATATCAAATTACACGTGAGATTGAACAGGCACCCAGCAGGTACTGTAAGTTACTCTCAGTTTCCTGGATCCATACTCATAGTTTGAACCACAGTCCCTCTATCCCCGGTCTGGAAACGCCTATTGTAAAAGGTGTCAATCACCTAGACCGCACAGCCGAACCGCGATACGAGGGCCAGTCACGTGATAATGTGTAGCTTGGGTTTGTCCTGCATGCCACAGTCCCCGATTGTGTGTACGCTTTTCTCGAATTTTTGCTGTTTTTGGCTCTATTAAGTGTTCTCTGCGTCTATCTACGACACAAAGACAGAAATTATCATATCCTGAAACCGGTGTGTGTTTTTCGTGATCCTTATCCCATCGTAAATGATGATAGTATGCGATAATTTCTGGGGTTGACCGCTGCGAGTGTGTTGACGTACGTAGCACAAGCAACGGCTGGAATCACACCGGAAAATTTGTGGTCCCTTTCTCTTGCAATGCTAGTAGTCAGTGTCTCCAAATGTAATCTAAATATGTTTTCTGTGTAATATTCTGTGAAATCCCGTCTGTTAACTGAACAGAATAGGAAAGACAACTGCAGAAATGCATGTAGATTTTAGTTGTGTGGTCGGTCGCACATTTTCCCATGCAGCGTCAATATGGCGAACTCTCGATACGTACGCTCAGGCACAGCTGGAAACACACCGGAAAATTTGCCGTCCCTTTCTCTTGCAATGCTAGTAGTCAGTGCCTCCAAATATGATCTAAATATGTTTTCTGTGTAATATTCTGTGAAATTATGTCTGTTAACTGAGCAGAATAGGAACGATAACTGCAGAAATGCACATAGATTTTATTCGCATATTTTCCCATGTAGCGTCAATATGGCGAACTCTCGATACGTACGCTCGCGCTCAGGCACCTTTTACAAAATGCTATCATGTCAACACAATAACAAGTTTGGTAATGAACTACTCAGCTGTCGATGTTAATATTCAGCTGATTTTGCCTGTCTTCTTGATTTCGGGCAATAGTCCATGACACTTGCGAACAGTGCGTGGCCATTTTGTTTTTCGATCGTGATCATAATGCAACCATAATGTGTGGTCCCTTTCAAGCTTTTATCTAGAGGGGCAACGTTACCCATTTAATGAAAAAATAAATTGTTTAATGTTTCTAAAGGGAACAAGTTGTAATGTTTTGTGATATTCTGAAAATAACAACCCACAAACGTCATGTTTTTGAACGATCACATTGCGGCTGTCATAGGATCGTGGGGTAGCGACATCGATATAAAAGCCAGTTGAACATTGTCAGTGTCCTTTGTTTAAGGTGTGAATCGTGTGTTTGTTAATATCACAGAGTGTCACAAAGAAACCAGCCACGTTTCCAGACCGGTGGATAGAGGGACTGTGTTTGAACCCTGGAGTGAGAGTCTATCTGTCTAGATGAATAACTATATGATGTTCAGTAAGTTTTAAGCATAGCAGAAACTGATACTGATCAGAAATGCACCATACATGAATAATCTTGTTGTTTCAAATACCATATTGTACAAATTCTTTACAATGGTGAAGTAAAAAATCAAACACTACATTGTGAAAGGTTCTACAAATTTACCAGAGTAGCTGAACCTTCTTGCTATTGATTTCTCATTAAATTACATCAAGCCACATTGACATTGAACTTCTGTGTAATAGCACACTTTTCTGCATTTCATGAGTAAACACTACAAAAACTTTGGATCAGAAATACGAGCTAGACAATTGAGGGCACTGTTTTGTCAGCCATTCAGATAACCTGCGATGCAAGTGGTTGGAATGGATACAACATTTGTTCCGAAAGGTTGGCATTATAGTCGTTTACACAAACGTTTTGAATAGTGCTTGCCAAGTCCTTGAACATCCTACGAAGAATGTGCAAAATTTTCCTGTATGGTTACAGTCTACTTGTCAGATGCTTTTCATAATGTTTGCATATCACAGATTGAAACACATGGATAATCACTTGAATTGTCATCCGATTCTCCTTGTAGAGATCCATTGCAACTTTCCATAAAGAACAAATTGGAATAAAATGATTGGGTCAAACCACTGCAATAAAAGGGTAAATCTGACTCTGGGCTGCGTGTTCTTATTCACTCTCACAATGATGTAAACCTTAGCTGTACTTGACAGAAAGTCACTTACCATACGGCTTGAGGATTTCCATGCACCTGACATGGTTCATTTTGTGGAAGAGTACAAAGAGTTCTGATACTGTGTGATTCTTGTAACCCCACACTCTGACCAAGTCTTTGAATGGACTGCAATTGCGATTGAGAGCCAGGGCAAATACTCTCACCTTCTCCATTTGAAACTCCATCAAAGCAGCTACCAAATGAAAATGAGAAAAAAAGACTATAAGGAATATTGAAATTTGAAAAAAAAATAAAGCAAGCGTAGTCAAAATGATGCTTATATAGATGCATTTGTACAAGTTTTTTTACCCTGTGCATCCCCAACTTCCTGTAAAAGCATCCACAATCTGGGTAGACAACGATGAGTTTGGGCCAAACCACATATCAAGGATGCAGCATACAAGTGACAGCTATGAAGAAGCGTGGATGTCACTTGATTTAGATTTCACAACATTTTGACCCTGGTAAATAGTTAGCTTGTTTCAGTAATTAACTAATTAGTTTATTGGCTGTAACTCTTAAAACATGATGAAATACCGATACACTTTTCAGCTCGGCATCATAGCCTGTGTATGCAAGATGTGTGTTGAGTGCAACAATGAAAATTATGCATTAAGTCCTGACAGAAACTTTCAATGGGCAACAACAAAATCACCTCATACAATTAATTACATCGACTGCACAATTGAAGGGTGAAATACTCTGTATTTTCTTAAAGGAACAGACAGAAAAACTGAACCTGATCAGCTGAAAAACACATAGGGCCAAAGTCCCTGAAGTACTATAGACATGGATACAAAATTAAGTATTTCCTGACTGTATGAAATTATCTCCACTAAGTAAGGTCATCCTAGGGACATGTAAACCAAATATTAAAGCTGTCTGACCAGCGGTTTTGGAAAAAACAAGCGCCTAAACAGTTGACAGAGCTCTGCTGTGTTATGTAGAGAATAACCTTTTGTGACACATGTATTGATGAAGAAGGTGGATATCTTTGATAGCTCATTTCAGGATGGCCTGACCAAAAATGGAAAAAATTCCGTAAAAATAAAGATTTGCATATTTCATCAGACTATATTAGTCTATAATAGCAAATAAACGAGAGTTAATTACATTCTAATTAAAGTAAACAAGACTTGCTTAAATCAAGATTTACGTCATAATAAAACAGCATATCTGTCAGGTTATAAAGAATCTTCAGCTGGTTATCTATATCTGTATTGTCATCCTATTAACCAAGCACATTTTAACTTTCAAATTAACATTGTAAGTAAGTTCTGTTGAATAAGTTGAGACTGTACATACTCAGAGAAAGCACACTGAAGAGACAAATGTTTGTAACTTAAGAAGTTCAAGGTCATCAAAAGCATTATAAGGAATCATGTTACACTTTCATTGCACTGTTTACACAGATTGCATAATTGCTATAAATAGCACATGAGGAATCTTTACAGCCCAGCTTTACCATAAAAACCCTATCACTTTGACCACTCTTTTAATTGACCTCTCTACTTTTTTCCTCAAAAAGTAATCTTATTTTATCCTTACCAAGTCAACCATAAATGGAAATTAGAACTTTCTCTATCTCTATTTATTTGACCACCCTATCATGACAAACTATTATGAGCAATTTCTTTTAGATAACATAAATGGTGGTTCAGAATATATCAAAGTTGGGATTCAGGAAAGTTGCCTTTACATGTTTTAATCCTCCAAGATGGTAAGCATTTCACTATGAACTGTCAAAAAAAGTTGAACGTTCTGATAATTCCACACTAAAATTATTTTGGCTTTGATGATTTCCTAATTAATTCAATTATTTAAAATCATATTAATTATTTTTTTCTGGGTGAATTGATAGGGTTTATACAGTACAAGAATTACATACAATGTAAGTCAAATTTTGACCAAAAATGACAAAAAAATCCTTAAAAATACACATTTGCATATTTCATCACAATTTGAACAAATCTAAGTTGGGTTATCCCTAGGGACCTGTACACCAAATAACAAAGCTGTCTGACCAGCGGTTATGAAGAAGAAGATTTTTTACCAAAAACACCTTTTTTGGCATTAATTTGCCTATTTTCAACAATATCAAAAAATTAAAAAAAATAGTTTCTCAAAATCATATTTCTAATCTACACAACAAATATCAAATCAGTAAGTGCTGCGGTTCTCAAGATATTTGAGTGGACGGACGCCTCACAAACGGACATACATACATACATACATACAGACTGACGACGGACGCCGGACGGATACCCATCCCAATAGCTTCTATAGACTATAGTCTATAGTAGCTAACAAAAACTGTTGAAAACCCTACACAACAGTCACTGCAACCTTTAACATTGAAGACACTCAGTATGATGCTTTTCCAAAGCAGATAATATCTTTGGAATATCATAATTATATTTACCATTATCATCAATGTTTCCATTATCTTAATTATCATGTTATTATATATCTATAATTATATCATACCAGTATATTGATGGCGCAAATACAGCGATCTGATTGGTAGAGACGCGAAAAGAACCGTGGTATATTGGCGATATACCACGGCTGGCATACGGCGAGCTCTCAGCTTGACCAAAGAAATTCAATATGCTATTATGATATTATAGCAATAAATTACACCCAGTGACGGTATACAGTGTGCGAAATTAACGTCAGTCCGACGGTCCGAGACCGACAGATTTCTCGTTGGGCCGAAAGTTTTTAGCAATATGTCAGTCCTTATGACCGACTGGAATTTGGAATAAATGATGAAAAACCTGTAACAGATGCAGATGATGACTGACTCTAAATCATGTGATTCAGACTTGAATGTCATGCACCTATCAATGTTTTCCACCGTGGGAGTGCGGGGCAACAGGGGATATTGATCGCACTTCGTGTCCTGGTAGTGGGGAATTCGATCTCTATGGTACGCCAGACCGAGGGGTTGACAATGTCGCAACATAGTAATTTTTTTTCTTGCAACTTTTTACATTTACGAACAGTGTAATCCCTCCGATAGACACGCAATTATTACGGTGAAGCTGATTACATTCAGATCAGTATGAATTACGTCCGTGCATGCAAATTCTAGCAATTGAATGGATTGATTTAGGTGCAATAATGCGACACAATGTTATAATAATACTCGTCAGACTAGTGAGTGTAACACTGGTAATGTTAGCATATTAGTGTCATATGATAAACACCCAGTATCACAGGGGTTTCATTAACTTTTGAAGTAGGGGGCTAGAATGGAAAAGCAGGAGGCTTGCAGCTGCCATGACCACAAAGTGGTCATTGGAGGTCGGGGGAGGGTCTGGGAGGGGGTGTTCCCTCTCCCGACCGAAGGCCGGAAACCCTGAAAAATGAGCTAAAATTTACTTTTTACAGCTTACAGTCACTTGAATTTCTAATATTTTCAGGAGAATTGTCAGCAGTATTCCAGGGCAATTTGTGTTCATATCATAAAAGCCAATGTCCTGGGAGATTAGGCCTAAATATGATAATTTATAATTAAAAATGATAAAATGTTGTAATGTTGACGATAATTTGAACAAAGAAAACAAGTCTTTAGAGCCTCTATGCTTTTAGGAGGTAAACTATAATAATTCACTATTATTAATGTAGATGATATTATACAGTGTTACCTCTGGACAGGGGGATAGGGGATTCCCCCTCTTTTGAAATGTTGGCACCCCCGATTAATTTGTCAAGGGGACCACTCCCTCTTTCAATGAAATGGTGCCAGTCACATCGTAGAGGTACAAGTAGAACACTTGAACACGTGAAATGCCCCCGAAATTTTCTGGTAAAGGGGGAAAATCCCCCTTGTTGATGCAATCCTGGATAAAACACTCATAATGTTATGCTTAAAATTAAGAACGCTGATGTTTGGTATGGAAATCTGTAAATGAAGAACTTTGATACCACTTGGGAGGTAAAAAGGATAATTTATATAACAAATAATGATAAAAAAATGACAATCATTACCATATTTCGCAAATAGAATCAAAGATCCTCAAGGTTATTTGACTATATGGGTATGCAAAGTAAGAACCTTGATATAGGATATGAAAATTTGTACGTTCAGAAGAGCACATTGGATTTAACCTGACGATCGCTTTTGAAGTGAATTTAGAGGTCTGATCGTATTGTAACCACTCTGGGCGACGTTCTTATCGGCGTCGATAGACCGAAGAGCAGTACGTATCATACGTCCAGCAGGTTATACTCTTTCACAATTACGCCTACTGCAGTGCAACGCACATCGGCTTACTAAACTTCAAACTGTAATCAGAAAGTTTTTTGTGAGAGTTTTTTGCCTTCGAAAACAGTTTAAATCCACGTAATTATCCTTCTCTTCTTTTCTTGGTCCACTTCAAAACCGAGGATCGTACAGCGAAGCTTGACCTTGCGATCGCTTCCATCTTCATTTGTTCATAGACCATTTTGAGTTGAGCTAACGACGGCCGACAGGTGTAGTATGCACGTTTTCATTAGCATATAAGGTCTGCAAATAGGAATCAGCAATTCAGGTAGCTGGCCAATAGAATCGTCAATTGCAATTCCGATTTTTATTGAGGCAGACCATGCTGCATCGTAGTGCAAGGCGATCGTAGTAGTCGCTCGTCTTCTAAATTTTGTTTCACATAAAAGCCGTTGAAAAGTTTGATTACACAGCTTGTGAAACTTGTCCGTATCATTTCAGAAGGTAAAAAATATTTTAGCTGTGAAAGAGTTCAATTTTCCAAAAAAGTAGCCGGCGAAATCGTGAGAGTAACCGGTCAATTTCGCTGGTTGCCGGCTCTTAATGAAACCCCTGTATCACTTCACTAGTTCCACACTTACAGTGTTCGGAATTTACATGTACACAACTGTACATAATACAGCCCTTCATTTTATCAAACTGACTCTGTTTTCTTTGCTTTGATTTTCCATTGAAGTGTTCAAAACATAAACGGTTCATAGAAGAGTTTGAGACAAAAACTACGAGAACAGTGTTGTTGACTAAACATATTTGGTTTTGAACATGAAGGTATTTTTTTATCTCTATGGTTTTGAACTACGCCCGATACAAGGACTAGATGTTACAAGACATCTCAATTGTGCTACCTGCAATCGACAGTCAAGTTCACGTTTCGCTGCGTTTGTTTGTGGACCGCTAGAACATCTTGCTTGCTCATTGGTCTTTAACCAAAGTTCACAAGGCCGACTGTTACCACGATATATCGTTATAACAAGTGTACATTTTATAAAACAGAGCGGCCTTATCATAATAGTTTTGTCGAGTTGCACGATCCGTCGTGTATACTCTCAGAGGCCGAGAGTAGGGCTTCAAATTGTTTCGATGTATACCGTTTCACGACAGGCAGGCAAAACTCACCGTCATCCTGGACTGTAGGCCTAAATGTCGCAAAAAATTACGTCTTTTAAGATTTTACGGTATCATTAACTGATTGTGTGATGGTCTTCAGCAGTATCGAGTATCGGTCAAAATTTCAGAGTCCTTTTAATAACTTTAAGCTTTCAAAGGGTGATGAGACCCAGCAATCGCTCAGGCGAAACTTTTCGATCAGAAAAGCCTCCCTTTAAAAGGATGCGAAGCTATGGCCGCGTTCATTGTGTAAG
This sequence comes from Ptychodera flava, assembly GCF_041260155.1. NCBI lineage: Eukaryota > Metazoa > Hemichordata > Enteropneusta > Ptychoderidae > Ptychodera > Ptychodera flava. The sequence continues at coordinate 28,210,384 of NC_091933.1, read as the reverse complement.
TGGACAGCAAACAGGCAACACACGGACACACGCTCCAGAAAATGCCACTTTTTAGTTTTTCCCGGCCGCAAAAACACAGACAGACTGCCAAAGCGGTCAGCGCAAAGTTGCTGCTGATCGAACTCTGTGGTTATATTCAAAGTCTAACACCACTGGAAGACAATTTTTTAGGAAATTTGAGCATTTGTGGTGGGAAATCAATGACCGTTGGCGATTTGAACCGACCGTCAATCAAACGCTTGTATAAGCTCTGTTTGCAGGATTAGCAAAAGGTGACAAAGGGTTGAGATCAGTTTGTGTAATTAGTTGAGATCAGTTTGTGTAATTAATGTTATAGAAATCAAACATCGTACTGGCCAAGTGTTTGACTGGGAGGAGGACTCCACTAATGCGAGAACCAGGGATTGAAAAGTGCGGCTTTAATTTCGAACACTGACGGTATACCACTCGTTTTTGACCAGTTCATTTCATATATGCACTCACTATCGCTCGAGAATATATGTCATGAACTGGTCAAAATCTTGTGGTATACCGTCGCTGGGTGTGCTTTATTGCTTAAATCTATCTATCTATCATTTTATTAATATAGATAGATGAAGAGATGGTGATAATAATGATGATAATATAAACATTGATCATAATGCTAAACATTTATCTATAATATATATACATGTGTGTGTATATATATATATATATATATATATATATATATATATATATATATATATATATATATATATATATATATATATATATATATATATATATATATATATATATATATATATATATATATATACAGATGTCCTGATGGGAAATTACAGTGCTTGATGCTTAAGCAGAGCGTTATAAATAATAACACAAAATTACTTCAAGTAGAAAGTAATGATATCAGCTGTTACTTCATGCATCTGGCAATCATCAGAAAGAAGAAGTGAAAGGGATTCCTAGCTCAACACTCTTATATATGTATGATCGGAACATAGCCTTTGATCGATGTGATCCATCTGACATCGATGCAACAGCATGTTGTTTTTGTTTTAAACCACGTGGTGCCAGAACTGGCGATGGGCCCACCTGTGGAACTGGCAAATTTGCCAACGAAAAGGATGTAATAGAGTAAGTCAATTTCATGTAAAGAGATGACCAAAGACCAAAGATATGAAAAACAGAAGAGATTGAGACAGTTTACAGTACACCAGAAAAACAAATTGGCTTGGCTTGAATACGATACATGGTAATATGTTATGTCAAGTTAGTCAATTTTGATTTTCTTTTAAAATTGCGGCAAATATGTACTTCCTCATTGCAACTTTTAGGACGTGAATATTTTTAAAGTTTTTAAAAATGTTTTTGTTTACTTTGTGGAACATGTCAAAATGCTAAGACTTTATTCTGTCAACACTGTCTGTAAATGTTATACCTCTATTATCATGGACAGTTTGTAAAATCTAGGCTCCTTGTCATGAGTAAAAATGTATCTAGTGGGTGATATTGCAGGCTTGTATAAAAATTTAAAATTTTGCTCGCCGTCTCTGTTACTTTGCCAAAAAAATCTGAACAATATTGTTTCTTTCTCTGATTTGAAATTCTGTGTGATTGCATGACTAAGTCAACAGATCAAGTATTTCACACACATTGGTCCATCAAGATCGGATTGATGATTTAGAGACTCTGACTTAAAATACTACCACTCTAACATAACAGGTTTGTTAGCTTCTCACAATAATATAATAATATTGGTTCTTATATAGCGCATATATCCATCCACAAGTACATGTGCTCAAAGCGCTTTACATTTTTTTAATAATTATTATTACCCCTGGTCACTGGACCTAATATGATACCACTCATCTCCCTGGGGAGCAAACAACAGCTCACATGTGCGGCCAATAAGCGCAGCAGAGCTAAACACACACATTTAATACAACCACTGTCCTACCAGGTACCAATCACTCCTTGGTGGGGAGAAGCAATGAGGAATAAAGTGCCTTGCTCAAGGACACAACACCATGGCCATGCCAGGGCTCGAACCCACCATCCTGTGATCGTAAGTCCACTGCTCTAGCCACTGGCCCATGATGCCTCCCTATGCCAATGTAGTACCATGTATAGCAACAGAGGTATGACTGAAATTCAGTTCCGAGGTACATTGGTAGATTTTTTGGCCTTAAAAACAAGCTCATTCAATGTGGACCAGTTTGCAAACAGCTCTAATTTCTACTCTATTTGAACGAATCAAGCATCTTTATGTAGCCTAAGCCCTTCATGGTTCAAGCTTTGAAGGTAAAACTTACCAGAAAGCTTGTATTGTTTAAATTTTGAGTGGTGCTCACCTCAATCATCCACTTCCTTATAATATGAACTTTATATTATGACCTAATTACTTTATATATAACCACCAGAGGCTGAGTCCCATTGAGTTACCTGAATTACGCTTGTTGCTGATTATGGATGGAGGCAGCACACTGACATCATGTGCTGATGAATGCAAATGTGACTTCACTGAACTGTATAAATCTACAGCTTGTGAATATCAGTAAAAATCCCACACACAGACCTCTATATCCTATATATGTTTACTGACTCCTTTTTTGTCAATATATACATGGACATTTCAAGACAGACCGTCTTTTTTAATTAACTTTGTTGTCAAATAGTAAATGTCAATGCTCATTGCTGCAGTGTAGAGATATACGGTACATAGGAAGAGGTCTCTGGTTAACCCCATGAGGCCATGGAGCTCCATGGTTAACCCTTATCATGTACTCCACCCTTGATACATGTAGACTCCGTGTAGGGAGTGTATAATTTCCACACTTGAGAAAACCATGGAGCTAGGAAGAGACTACCTCCATGAGGAAACGAAGCGATGTTGTTCACAGTTGTAACAACCATACAACACTGCAACAGAGGCTAGTTCACATAACGTTGAGGTAGTAGCGAGATGGTTCAGTGGTTACACCACACTGACAGTCCCTATACTCAAACAGACTTGAAGTACAATCACAGTCCGGGTGGAGGAACTGTGGTATTACTATGTACATGGAGGTAGTAGAGACTACCTCCATGCTATGTACTATAATGTTATTGTAAGACAATCTTACTATTTAAAATGCACTTATTCATACAGAAAATACCAGTCATAACTGGAGTTACCTGAGTTGATTGATAGAAAAAAAATGTTTAGATCTGTAAAGTGTTCTTGAAATGTTGCTGTTTTAATGTGACTCACGATTATGTAATTCTAGATGACATTTGTCCATTTCCGTGTACGAGTTGGGATCTACAGTACAATCTACAGTAACTTGCGCAGAAGGTTCAGTTGCTCACCTAATTTTTCCCAGTTATTTGGACCGGGAGGGTCCATCATTTGTGCCATCTTAATCAAGTCCATCGGCGGTATATCGGTTACAAATTTGACCATCTTCTTCGAGGACGCCATGATGACTGGCCTCGACTTCCTACGTGTATACGTACAATGAACTTAGGCTGGCGAGTTGTGCTGAGCTGTGTGGGAACACCGAGGGAAATCCCCTTTTAGATATGACGTCACGAAGAAGTCCTTTCGTACTCCCTTATCTGCATGTGATGCTATTCCAAAATCAATCTTTCAACGAATGGAGTCAGCATGAGGGACCGTGGCATGACTTCGCTGAGGCACAATCACATAAACTTCATACAGAGGCCAACATCCAATTTTGATAGCAGTGTACAGGCCCGGCGGCTCTGACTGTTTCGTTTTGGCACGGCTCGATATGACGCCCTAACTTAGACTCGCAAGAACGCATATTACAGCAAAAAACAGGATGGTTGAACAGTCTCATATACATTACGTTTACTTTTTTGTACGTGGCACACAAGTTTTGTAGATAACATTGTAGATAAAAAGAACCGACTCATTTAAGTGTCTGGATAGAATACACAAGGGAATTGCTAAATTAGTAAAGCTACTGCAGTGAACTGCAATAAAACTGCTTACACTAATTAGTTTCAGCTGTAGCCAGCTGGCAGATTGGCGTGTAGTGTGTTATAACTGGGCAGTTTCTGTTTCAACCGTGGCCACTTTAGTGTTGACCAAGGTTACTTGATACAGACAAAAAAATTCTGCTCGTCCAAAGGCAAAACTAGCTCTGTCTGGGGTTGTATATAGAAGTTTACGATTGGCACCCTGTGTTCAAGATTAAGATACAATGTAACATTTTACCGTGCACTGGTCCATGTACAATCTTGTTTATTTCAACTTCTCCAGACAAACTGTCTGCATGGGACATACAATGTTGTCGACTTTGCAAGCTAGGTACAGCTGAAACTAATTAGTGTGAGCAGTTTTATTGCAGTTCACTGCAGTAGCTTAGTAATTTAGCAATTCCCTTGTGTGCTCTATCCAGACACACAAATGAGTCGGTTCTTTTTATCTACAATGTTATCTACAAAACTTGTGTGACACATACAAAAAAGTAAACGTAATGTATATGAGACTGTCCAACCATCCTGTTTTTTGCTGTATTTTGGTTCATAAGTCAGGCAGGCAGTACATTATACATGTCTCTTCTGCGACTTTCGAAATATATCAATGCGCCGATATCTTCCAACCGTCTCTTAGAAGCTTATTTATCCGAACCAGCCTATATTCATACAAATTATCAGAAATTAAAGCCTCTCCAAGTACTTAGTCACCCCAGTTGTACAGGTAGTACCGCTGACAATTATGTTTCCCATTTGTTATTTGTTTCTGATGAGCATGGATATGTAAATGGAGTCAGTGAAAAGGCTGAGCTCAGTCTCGTCGATCGGCGATTGTGCACGTACGTACGTGTGTGTATCTGATATCACGTCTGCCTGTGTCTGTACGATATCATGGCCTTTATTTGTGCAAAATATTCAGCAAAAGTCGTCATCAGCGGTTTAGCAAGACATAGTTGCTCTGTACGGACTAGAAAATTAAGGATTCACCCTACAGTAAGATGTATTTCCGCAATTACAAGCGTACGGCACAAGGCGGTAAATGGCGGGACAGTCTCGGCAGATGACAAGCGAGGCCATTCTTCGTTATTTGAACCACGTACGTGTAGTAATTTGCAACGAGCTCACTACAGCTCGAAGAAAGATATGCTCAAATGGAACCCACATACATTTGCTGATTTCTTGAAAGAAAAGGATATACAGAGATGTTACATGGTTTGGGACCGGGAAAACAAGAAGGTTCGGATGTCGCACGAAGAGCTCGAACCAATCGGCACATTTTTCGAAAATGACAAGATCGACTTCGATGAGCACGAAGGCATGTTCTTACAAATTGGAAGGCGAACTGGATGCTTACTGGGCGCTTTTATCTGGCGTACAAACAGGGGTCAAGCGGTAAGTGGTGTTGGTTCGCCCATTTTCAAGACTCGGACGCTAAAACACGTGGAATTGTATTGAGTGAGTGCGGTTACATCTGGTACACTATTCACGTTATTTATTACCATTCGCATTTCCACGTTGCAGCCCGGGCCGGGGACAGTCATCGTTATTTACATTTCGACTTTCAAGCGGCGCTGATGCAAACCAGCACATATCATATTGCCAAAAATTACAAATTAAAGTATTGCTTTTACTGGAAACAGCCTGCTCCAGGGTATACTTTTATTTTGTCAACTAAACTTTTCCAAATTTGTATTTGCGATTTATATATTATTGGGTCAGCCATGCAACTATGTCACGGGACTGCGACTATGTTTATGGCGGGCTGAACAACTGCAGTAGCCAATCAGCATTCCAATTCTGTCCACACCCATTAAATTACTGACCAATGTTATGCGTTCTTTGAGGCCTGACCCTGGGTACTCCCAACAGGCATGTGACCTGTAGGATGTACAGATGGGGCATGAAGAGCTGTAAGGGTTGAGACTGCTTTGTACCCCCATGGTTTGGGTGAGCAAATCAATTGTCCTTGTCCTGTGGGCACAATGTGAAAGTAAATCCACTTAGTTCTGCAGATCTCGACCAGAAAATCAATTTACTGGTTTTGGTTCATGGTGGCAGCTAATGCACACTATGAATGTGAACCAGTCTCCAATCCATGCTGCAGCCTACAATCGGCTTCCTGAAACTTGTAGTTAAAATAAAGATGTCAAACTGTGCTGATGGTTTTCTAAGGCCGAACAAAAAAATGGTGCTGTTCCGATAACCCAGCCTACCCTATTTTTTACCTGCTGACCCTTAACTTTTTAGAGCTACATAGACACTTAAGTAAAAAAAAGTAAGGAAAAAACTCATAAAATCATGCGTTTGCTACTTGGCATTTGATTTTTGTTTGAACAAACAAGGATGTCTTTTAATTTTTTTTCTTTTATTTATAATACATTTTTTTGAAAATGTTGTGGCCAGTGTTTGACTGCCCTTAACTCCTGAAAAATGCATACAGTGTATTAACCCTTTTCCTGCCAAGTCCATATTTCACCACCAGGTCAAGATGGTTAAAATTAATGAAACACAACGTATTCCATATGATGTATTTTAACATAATACTATACATTTGAAGGCTGTTGAAAACATAATACTGTAAAGTTGATATTTTTTGGACAAAAGATGCTATAACATACCAAGCCAAGTGGGTGAAAATACGTCATGTTTTAGCTCAATACCACTTTTTACTGACTTGGCTGATGGGGAAGTGGTACAGCCATTACTGTCTGGCAGGAAAAGGGTTAAAAAAAAAAATATTTTGATAAAAAAAGTTCCTGCTGACCTACCTACCCTATTTTTGAAAACCGTGTCATCGGAGCAGCACAATTTTTCTTTTTTTGGCCTACCAGGTTTTCTGTCTTTCACATGCTGATTTGCAATAACTTTTTGCTCTGCTTTCCACAACCATGATATATTCTGTAGACAAGCAAGCAAGTTGCAAGGATGCATAGTTTTTCAACCAATTTGCATCCAATTTGCAGTCTGCAAACCGTTATCAATAGCCTTGTTTTTAGAGGTATACTGTCACCTGTTCCAATTTTGCCACAGTTACCATGGAAAGAAAATCTAACCAATCACAGATTTTAAGCGGATGGCCGCTTTTTAAAACAGCGCCCTCACATGGTCATTTTGAATACCAAGGAACGCCCCTTTGACCATATATGTGCATATTTAGATTACAGGTGACTGTATATTTGTACCTTTAACACTTTCACTGCGTAATTAATTTTTATACGTGCATTCCTGTGCGTAGTTTTCTATGGGTATATGGCCTTATAAATATTGATTTACATGCATTAGCTATATCTTTGTAATTATTTGAGTATTCGGGACAATTTTTTCAGTGAGTATTGCAATATGACAGAGCATCATAAAAATGCACAAAAGGTCATGTGACACGCCTTGAAGATCACGTGATCATGGCGGCCATATTGGATTTTACAAAAAAAATGTTGCATTTTTTTGTTATTTCAAATATAAATGTATTTTTCTCAGCGTAACACTTTAAAAATTACCACTTACGTTTTATCAACTCAAATTCAGTAGGAGGAACACATACGCTACAACATATTCCACATAAATGAGATTAATATTCATATTTATTACAAGTTCATCTTCGAACAACAGGTATCATCTGACATTCAAAAGAGAGCTATGCTCTATATGTAAGCTTATATACTGGTTGCGTCCGATGTGTAATTGTCATTGATAAATTGATGTCGTACAACATCCACAGGATACCCCATCAACGTTTGTGATGTCAGTCACTGGTCCTTTGTCGCACTTTGTCGCATGCTCAGATTGCCTACCTTCCTGTCAGTGTCTTGCTTGCGATCTCTGTGTTTGCTCAACTGGTTTGGGAATATATTCAAGTTCTGTATCAGAGTTGTAATTTGAAATTTGACTTCCGCCATCTCGTCGAGTTCAGTTTCAAGATCAGTGACAATTCCACTATTAGTGTCTAGAAAAACATGCTCAAGGGCTTTGTCGGTGTTAAACTGTGCCCGCATCGCCATTTTTAAATACCCTCTGAGAGAAAAACAACAACCTATCACACGATCCTTACAAATCACGGCCGAGAAATGACCTAATATGGCGGCATTTGTTTACAAATTTGGCGCGCATGCTCATTTAGGTTTGACCTCTATCTCGTATACTACGCTAGGCTTGAGGAAATAGTCAACAAACATGATGTAGATCAAACAAAGCCAACGTATATCGAACGCATATAAACGCGTACGTTCTTGGCGCGTTTACGCGCCTCCCGCAGTCTGGCCGTTGGCGCAGAATGCGCCCTCCCGCGGTGAAAGTGTTAAGGTAAAGGGCGACGAATTCGGACGCGCACACGCTTAAGAACACTTCTGCGCAGATTTAACTCCAGCCTGCCGCAAATGGGTTATTTCGTAGCTCATGTATTTAACATCACCTATCATTGTTGAAATTGCGCTTTTACCTAATTTTTTGACCCAGTCTCTTAGAAATACATGTGACCTTTAACCTTGTCATATTTTGACCCCCTAGGAAGCTGGTTTTTATTCAATATGAGCGCAAAATTAACATTTCTCTCCCATTTACATGTTGCATATTACCCATTCACCTGGAGATATTGTAAAAAGTAGCGTGGTGACACCCTTTTATTAAAAGTGTAAACTAAATGGTATTATGTCAGGATTTTATCCGCCAAGTTTGGTCAAAATGACACCATCCAAAACGACAGGAAGAAAGTTCGAAAATTATGTAGTGATATAATTTCGATATTGTCATTTTGTAATCGATCCTTATGTTAAAATTTCTTTACAAACATCATGAAAACTATACATTCAATAGATACGGATCTTAATTCTTGGTATTTATTAAAATTAACTCATTTGCTAAGCGTTTTATAATTGCTTTCTTTAGTTTAAGTGAATAATATCATTTTCATTTATTTCTAACGACGCCATTTTAACGTTCGTTTCCATGGAAACGAGCGTGGTGACCCCCATTTTTTATTTCATTTTTGCACTTGCACAACTTCCAAGAATATTTGTGCAAAGTTTCAAGAAAATGACACCACAACTTAATTTTGACGTAATTCGTAGTACTTCACCTTAACCACGGTCCCTCCACAAAGGGAGGGACCGTGCTTTAACCCTTGAGTGCCAAAGTCAACTTTTGCCAACTCTATAAAATATAACCCAGACAATTTTTTTAAGGTTCAAACATTCTTTCAGATATTTCCCAAAATTTTGACCGAAAAGTCAGGAATCTATGTAAAGTGCAATCCCTTTGCGCCAAAATTTTCAAAAGAATTACAAAAAATTCTTGAAAATTGGTAAAATGTTGTACTAAAATTTTGGTTGGAAAAATTACAGCACTCAAATGGTTAAGACTAACCATGACCAAGAATCCATACAAGATTGACCTAAATACATGTACCATTGTTTCATAACTTTTCTCAACATGACAACCTAGAAACTGTTTTTCTACCGTATAACTGCCGGACAAGGTTCTTTTATCACACGACAGAGGCAGATTGAGCGCATGGTCATGGCAGCCTCAATTCCACTACCAAAAACATATTGAAATGCACAGTGTTCAAGTTGTCAGCTTAGCCCTATCAGTGTTCTCCACGACGCCTTTTAAGTGGGCGGTGCGCCCACTTTAATTTCACGGCCGCCCAGATAAATCTACGCCGCCCAGTTTAATTTTCGGCCGCCCATGCTCTTGAAACCCACCGTCAGCCTTTGTTCTGGGTCGGCGGGTTTGGTTCACGGCAATGTTTTTATGCCGTGCTTTTGTTTGTTTCTGTATTTAATTTCAATAAGGTGTTAATTTAAATCAACAAGGCACATTTTGCTGTTGTTGTATGTGTGAATTTGTCATTTTAATACCTCGTCAAGATATGTCATGACGACCATAGCGGAAGAAAGACCGCGAGAGAAGCTCGACCGACTTGTCAACCCATTCACACAATCACCGTCCGCCACCCGGACGGTGACACAATAAACTGTGCGGTCGCATCAAGATCTAAGTGTTGTCTCGATTGATTCTGCCGAATTTCCCCCCAAGAAAGTACACATTCTTTTAACACCATCATCAGGGTTCTCCCAGCCCAAAACAGCGTCGCGGCCCGCGACGCTATTGTTCAACCCTTGACTCCACCGACCCATCCAAAGAAATTGTAAAGGACAGAAAAATTGATATAAAACCATAGTCAAAAGACAGCAAAAGTCAGCGACGATTTCTGCTCTTACTTGACGAAAAATTTGAAATCAAACTGATTACACATTCCCTAGATACAGAAGTGGCAATTTGGTGAAATTTCTGTTTGACTCACATCTTGAAATAAAAAGTAAACGTGGAACGAAGACATGCATGCTGCCGATCAACAGCGTAGCATAGCTTACGGAACTGTCTGTCACTGTGCACCGGCATGCGTTGGCTGAACGTAAAAGCAACTCAACTTTCCAAGATCGAACGGTCAGTATCTTGTGAAAACAGCAACATAGCAATGAAAATTGTTATAGTCAGCGGTAAAAACTCTTAACAGATGGAGCGTTACTTGCTTTAAACAAATGAAAATGCATGTGAAGAGAATAAAATCCCAGATCGCGTGCGTGAATGAAAATATGCCGTAAACAATGGCGGATATGACATCAGAGTGGGACTCTTCTATTTTGGTACCGGGGGTGCGCATTGTCAGAGAACCCTGATAAACGTACTGAAAAACGTAGTATTTTCCTAGCGATGCTGTCACGGGAACTTCGATATCTCATTGTTTTACATCTTTTAATAGTTTCTTTGATCTGAGCAGTTTTACCAACTTTAACGGTATGTTTTACTCTCCTAACCTTTCTTTATTTGAGTAAACAAGGGTAGGAGCTTATGCAACTTAGTGAGGATGTACTGAATTTTGAAAAAATCAGTGGAGGGGCTCTGCTCCATGAGTACACTGTTTTGTCAATTTTTAAGGAACACAAACTATATGTAAATATTATGCAAATGATTATGTTAATATTATGCAAATGATTATGCAAATTAGCCACCCACTTAATTTTTTTATTTGTGGAGAACACTGCCTATGCATGTGTAGTTACATGTATCTTTGACATTTTGAAAAAATTCTGTTATCAGTGTGGTGGTGTTCGACTATGGGACTATCCAACTTTAGAACTGTACATGCGAGATGGTTTGCGTCTAGGCCAAGGGATGGGTGTCAAGTCTGCATTAGCAGGTCTATGGTAGGTTTGACTGTCTTATCATTTCAGTGCAGTACTTTTGAAAATTTTGTCATCGATGCATTAGCAATTGATGAATGTACTTTCTATTTTATTGATAATTTTATTGTTGCAGTTTTTAATCTTCACTCAACCCTTTACATTAACCCTTTACCTGCCAGACAGTATCACTCTCCCATCTGCCAAGTCAGTAAAAGTGGTATTGAGCGAGAATCAAATGTATTTTCACCCACTTGGCTTGGTATATTATAGCAGCTTTAGTCTGTAAAAATCATGTTTACAGTATCTCTGTCTTCAGCGACCTTCAAATCTTCAAGTCTTTGTTAAAATGCACCATAGTTTTAACCAACTTGACCTGATGGTGAAATATGAACTTGGCAGCAAAAGGGTTAACATAGCAGCCCCTTTTTGTACTTTCATTGTGGGTTGACTTTTATTTTTTGAAGCAATGAATTTGGACAACTAATGGGCCGTGCTTGTTGATAAATGATGGATTGACTCAGATTGTCACACAAGCTCACTTCAACAGAAAAAACTTGCTTAAAAATCCCTCTCCAAATGTAGAAGTTACTGGTAGGAGTGTTGATATTGCCCTTGAAACATGGGGGGGGGGGTGGGGGGGGGTGGGGGGGGAGTAATGAGATTGTTACCAAAGTGCTTACCTAGTGATCAGATTTTAGTCACAGAAACAAATTGACATCTGCCAAGGTGAACAAATGCATCATCTCTTCTCACCTGAATGACGAAATTTTGCTGGTTGATCTTTTATGACACTCTGAGTTTGTCTTTAATGTGTGAGGATACGTCTGTAAATAATTCTGATAAAATACATGTATTTTGTGATGCATGACCAACACTCTCACCAACTCAGTACATTTTACATGAGATATTCCTGTCTAAAATGTGTTTTTCCTCTCGTGAGCATAAATTTGGTCATATTCGTAAGTGAACTTAACATTTGACTACAAAACTCTAATTTCTCTGATATGAAGAAATGCCAAAGAATACAAGTCACAAACATACAATGTATGTATTTGTAAATAGTTTGCCTGACAGATTTATGAATAAAATTTACCAAGGGCTGTGACCTACAATGTGTGCCCACTTTTTTCAAGACTTCAAATTAAAATATTACAACGGAAGATAATATTAGAGGCATTTTTAACAAAATTTGATCACAGCATTATCACAGCATTCATAAATAATGCACTGAGTCACTTTCTGTTATTAATAAACAGATAAATATAGAGGAAATTACACAAATTGCATTTATTGTGATATCATAGTTTCTCTTTTATCACACTGGGAAATGACTTCAACATTTACCATTACACTCATAGCATCTGCAAAAAATGCAATGTTTTGGTTTCCTTCCCTAAAGTCCAAAAGTGTCAGTCATTACTCTGCAGTGATAGTTACAGAGATAGTTCAAAATCCATTGACATGTACTGGTGTATATGATTGTACTGGACTTCTAGTATTGCACAACTTGACAACACCAAACTCTTCTTTCTAGACAAATCTATCACCTTAAACTGTGACCAGTCAACATAAAATATTTGAAACAGTCATATCTAACAAAAGCAGCCTTTGTAATATGATCATTACTGTAACTTTTTCCAGACAAATCTGTCACCTCAAGTGTATCTTATCAATGTAATATATTTGAAACAGTCATATATGACAAAAAAACAGCCTTTGAAATATTTGAGTTGGTGTGTAGTGAAGAGTAGACACACTGTTTTCTATGTCTGAAGATAATTCAGCTGTATATGAATGTCGGTTACACTCTGCCAAAATATCCAACAGCGTTTTCTCTTTGATCACAAATTGATTTACAGATATTGAAAGTAGTCCTCTTTAAAGTTGATCTTATAATCAAAAACGGTTAACTTCCCTTTCATAGTGGTCGTTTGTTGCTTTTTGTAATGTGCAATGCTTCTATTCTGTGTAAACCAAAATCGTTGATGTTATAACAAAATTCAAAATGCCAAATTCATAGGGAATCTGGTGGTTATGTTGGCAAGTGTTGCATGACAACTCTTTGTCTTTCCTCTAGCGAAGTTCTACAGACAGTTTCTATAGGAGAGTATTCGTGAATGAGTTGATTTTGTCATAGCAGCCATGTCATATATATATATATTTCCATGTTTTACACCGTCATTGGTGAGACATTGTTTTCTCCCTGTCATTTTGCTTATCTGTCATGTAGGGCTGGTGGCGGCAAGGGCGTTATCCAAGTTCCTTCTGCCGACAAACACATTCACCAAGATTACCGCGCTCAGATCTTCTATGATTATGGCGATTTCTTGTCCTCTTTGAATGGTTGCTATGGTAACTGACATTTTTATTTTTTATTTTTTTGAACACTACAATGTCACACCTTCAGTAGTCTTACGAGTCGGGACTGGTCAAAAGTGTACGTCGTCTTTCGGTCACTGCATGGCTGCCTGTTATTTTCAGTGTTTCTTTGTTGTGATTATGACCTGGTGCTTCGTTGTCATTGTGCCTTTCTCCAATCTCTAGTGTTTTCATCTGCCAATGAATGACCCTGCAATTAACCTTTCTCACACTGTCACGGCCTGTTGAAGTAAAATTTTCTTTCAAAATATCAGGTGCACAGGAATGCGTAAACCATGGTAGCGTTGTATGCATTTACACAGGCAAAATGTCTTGACAAATAATTTTTTGAAAACAAACTATCAACTGGCAGTGATAACTTTCTGACTAGCTGTTTTGTTTACTACATGTCTGTTTTTGTTTCACTGTCTCCTTTTTTTTTGTTTTCTCCAGGGAGGAAGATCTGTGTTCTCAGTTGTTTTGACATTTTCTATCATTTGTTACCTTTCGCATTTGTGTCTTTCCCGCTCCCCTACATCTCTCCACCCTTTTTCTTTTCAGCGTCTCTAACCTGTCAACACCCAACCTCCCCTCAGTTTTTAATATCGCGACCCTCCCTTCCTTGAAAGATGGGGTACACTATTGAAAAGTTATGACTTGCCGGTAGATGAAGCAGACACACCCCCCAAAGTAATAACAAGAGCACCCATACTGACATCAGATCTCTGCCTTTGTTTCATCTCAATTTTGAGGGTTGGTGGAGGAACTGGCTTAGTTGCCGAACCCACTGCAAAGAAACACATTCTACCAGACTTCAGAGCCTCATTGTTTTATGACTACGGCGATTTCCTGACATCGCTCAACGGTTGCTATGGTAGGATAACAAAAACAAAATCATCCACAACATGGCAGTTGATAAATCATTAAAAAAAAAATAACAAAAAAAACCACGTAGTTTTGCTTCACTTTTTCATTTGTTTGACTGTTTGGCTGCTAACATATACCGAGCATGTGACTTTTTATTTTGTTTGTTTTGTTTGTGTGGCGTCATCTTCATTTATCGCCTGTATCATTTCATTTTAATTTCATCACCATTTTTGAGCTTGTAAATTCACTTCCTTCTCTTTGGTAGTTTGTTTTCTTGCAAAAAGAACCCTTTCGCCCCCATTTTCCAGTGAATAGGTTCAACCACTCCAATGTGCAAACAATAGGGTGGTTCCAAGTTTATGGGTGGTGAAGGGGTTAATGCACCTGACTGTCTACCTGAAATGGCTATTAACAATCATCTCTATATTGTAGTGTAGTTTAGTAATCTTACAAGAAGTTTTACACTAACAAAAGTCTAAAGACTTTTTAAAAATTTAAGTTCTATAAAATCTGCCAACTGTTAATGTTGATTAATTCTTAAATACATCAAGTCTGTTCATAACATTAGCCACTTATTGAATACATTTATTTCTTTTAAGTGCAGATTATGATGCTAAAATGAACAAATTAAACATGTGTGTAGGAGAATAACAAAAAAGATCAGATTTTTGCTCAGGCATCAATAACCCACTACCTTCCATCGACACTTACTTTTAGTTTAGCTGGCAATCTACATGGTTGAAAAATAGATCTCACAAGTATTAAAGTACCTCTGTGTTAGAGTAGCTGTACTGTTTACTAAAAGTGAAAGTACTTGGGAAAGTTCATCTCTTGATCTAGATTTCTCTCAGCTAATATGTAAAATTTATTAACATCACATCAAAATTTTACTCTCAAAATGCCGAAGAGTCCTCTATCCAGTTAGTCTCATCATAAAAGAATTTACAGTTTTGTTTTTGTTTGACACACACAGACTCTAGTCATCGTTTGTGATTCTCTGCAAAAGGTTTTCTTTCCAGATTATGCTTTTAACATTACAATCAGCATCCTCATCAGAAGCCTTTGTCATGTTGTGATGTTGTGGTTTGTGTATACACCCGCAGAATCCCAAAATAGTTTTGTTTCTTCCTTGAATTTAGAGTGATTTGTGACATTTGGCAGTGGATTGCTGTTCAGGTCAGACACACAGACTTTTATCTGTAACTGCTCAAACCTGTTCAATTTTCCAGTCACAGCAGAAGATGTCGGGGTGAATGTCAATGATTTAGATCATGTTCACCATCGTACCAGATATGCGACGTGCATCCCGGAAGAAAAGGGTGGATCTGGAAATCCTTCTGTTGCCACTGGAAAAGGTATATGGAAAAGTTTGATAAAATCCTGGTTCTTGTCCACTGTTTCAGTTTTCATTTGAAAATGAACATTGAAACTTGAAGCATAAGAGTGTATGTCACTCCCAGTGTTCAATTTAATGTATAAAAATAGTGACAATGTCACTGGTCGCTCCCATATAGTTATCAAAACAAGCTAAAATCAAGCTAAAAGATTTTTTTATCACAAATAGAAACAATTCCCCCAGTAAAATAAAATTATGCAAATTTCACCAGAATTTGATCAAATCTTACTGACGTCACCCGTAAAAACCTCTACACTAAGTTTCAACTCAATCGGACGTGTGGTTTCGGAGTTAAAAAAAAATTTTGATCAAAAATGAAAAAAAATAGCCAAAAAATGCAAATATGCAAATTTCACCACGATTTGCCCAGATTTGGGAAAGGTCACTCCTATGCACTTCCATACCAAGTTTCAAATCAATCAGACTTGTGGTTTCAGAGAAGAAGATTTTTTGACCAAAAATGGGAGAAAATTACAAAAAAATTCATGAAAAATAGCAAGTCCAAGATACTGACCCAAGATGTGCACAATCATTTCAGGTCAGCCCAAAGTACTTACATGCTAATTTTTCATCTAATCTGCTCTGTGGCTATTGAGATTTTCAATAAAATGTAAACTTGTAAACATATATACATATGGCTATGGGAGCTAACAAGCGACCCAATGGTCGACAGAGCTCTGCTGTGTTATGTAGAGAGCAACGTTTTGTGACATATGTATTGATGAAGAAGGTTGAGATCTTTGATAGCTCATTTCAGGATGGCCTGACCTAAAATGGCAAAATTAGCTGCAAAAATACAAAATTGATGACTTCATCATAATTATGTATAAAAATGTATACCAAATATCAAAGCTATCACATGAGTAACTTTTGAGAAACAAATATTTTGACCAAAAACGGCAAAAACTGACCCAAAAATACAAAAAAAAAAGATTTCATCAAAATTCACTATATCACACTAAGAGAACCCCCAGGAACCTGTATACCAAATATCAAAGGCATCAGATAAGTAGTTTTTGAGAAACACATTTTTTAACCAAAAATGGCAAAAATTGCACCAAAAATACAAAATTGCAGATTTCATCATATATTCTGTATATCATATTTAGTTTATCTGTAGGAACCTGTATACCAAATATCAAAGCTGTCAGACGAGCGGTTTTGATGAAATAAATTTTTGACCAAAAATGACAAAAAATTTCCTTAAAAATACAGATTTGCTTATTTCATCACAATTTAAACAAATCCAAGTTGGGTTATCCCTAGGGACCTGTATACCAAATATCAAAGCTGTCAGACAAGCGGTTTTGATGAGATAAATTTTTGACCAAAAATGACAAAAAAATTCCTTAAAAATACAGATTTGCATATTTCATCACAATTTGAACACATCCAAGTTGGGTTATCCCTAGGGACCTGTATACCAAATATCAAAGCTGTCTGACCAGCGGTTATGAAGAAGAAGATTTTTTACCAAAAACGCTTTTTTAGGCACTAATTTGCATATTTTTGGCAATGACAACTTCATTTGAACAAAATCTCATCTACAGCCCATCATCCATGTACACATCAAATATCAAGATGAAATGTGCAGCGGTTTTGGAGTTTTTGATGTTGACGGACAGACATACAGACATACAGACATACAGACACACAGACATACAGACATACAGACATACAGACATACATACATACAGACATTTTCCTAGCCTATAAGAATAGCTTCCATTGCCATATATACATATGGCTATGGGAGCTAAAAAAATGAATAATAACAATCTTTAGCCTCATTGATTAGTGTATTTTCACATTATAAAGCATTACCATACCTTTGCATTTAATCTAGGCCTTCTCATGACTTGCTGTCATTAAGTGTTCAAATATAACAGCTGTTCCATAATTGATGGAACCATCAGGTCTTCCATAATTTGAAAAAAGTCCAGGTGTTTAAAGGCCTATGAAATTCATTGTCTTACACACAAACATGAAGATCACTCTTCGACTACTGGATGCAATGTGTTCATTTCCATGGTCATTTATTGTATATATTTGCTAGATAATAAACAAATGAACTGTGAAATTGGCATTTCCTAAAGTTGACTGGTAAACTTTTTTTGCCATTCCTAAGATTGCCTGATTTTTCAGTATATATGAATAAAGAATTTCACACCTCCCCTCATTGAGACCATGTCTCTTTTTGTACAGAACACCAGGCTGTATTTGATTATGGCCTGCTATCATTACGTTGGTCCACGCTAGCCTTGTCTTGCCCGGCAGCAAATATGGTGTGATCAGAAGTGCCATTATATAAATGGCAGACTTTGTCGGTCGTTTGAACTTTTCAGTCGGGTCAAAGCACCATTTTGAATACATCCCACAAAGTTATTCCAGTGTGTATAAAAATTGAGGTAGCACGTTTCATTGTCTTTTTAAGCAGAAATCTGCTCAATGTGGCAGTGTATATGCAATGTGCCATATAGACATGTATCTGCACTGTCCATGAAATTTTTTGAATGTACCATATTGCCAATATTCTGTGAAGTGTATTTAATTCAATGTGTGCCTGCTTTCTTTCTCATATGTCGTTTCATAGTGTTGGCATTAATAAATGATATATTGATGATCTCCGTGTGTAGAACACATTTTGATTTCAATTTTTTATATCTTATACGTAAATCATTGAACACTCGCAGGAGTATTGTGTGGTACACTTACATGCCTTTAAAATGTGTAAATAAGTGATAAATTGTGTTGATACATCATGTGTTTAAAACGTACGGTACTTGACAATTCATATCTGTATAATTTTTGCAATACCAGAACCATAGGCAAGGATGCATGCATGTTGTGTATTTTTGGGGAAAATGTGACAAAACATGTGAAGTATTACATGAGTCAATCAGCATCCTCCAAAATAAGTTCACTTTTTTCTCAAAATGTAAAATTTATGCAACACTGATCTGCAACTTTTCTACAAAAATGCCATCCATCAAAGAGTAATAATACATCTTTAATGTTGTGATGTTTTCAGGTGTTGTCTGTGCCATGGAGGCAGCCTTAGACTTCCTTGGTATTGGCACATTATCAACCAAGTCAGTAGTCATACAAGGTGCTGGCAATGTTGGTGAGTATTTGCAGTTTCTGATGCCGGATCTCTACTTGACTCTGTGTGCATGCTCCTATGTAAAATCTTGGAATTTGTGGTGACATACACAACAGCAGGTCTGTACACACAACATAGACATTCTTTATGGAACTGAGGGTGCTATCAATGCAAGCGGTTTCATTCCTGTGATTACCTTCAAAGCTGGCAAGTTGCCAAACATGTGGTTTCAAAACTACCGCTCAGGGTTCTGCCCACGCCGGACGGCGCTGGACGGGCCCGTCCGGCACTCAGAATTTCCGACCAGCATTGACAAGTGACCGACCGGCACTTGCAGTTCAATGCTTTGAACAATCAACATGAATGTCTATGAGTGACACTTTTGAGGTCAAGCAGTTCATAAAATTGCATGAAGAGTTGATGAAAACAATTGTACTATAGAATGCCTTTCAATAAAATGCTATTTAAACAATACCACTGGTTGATTACCGTACGCTGATTTTGCATATGAAAAGCTGTTCAGCTGTTGAATGTACGTTCACAAGATCATCGCCCTAATGAACTAGACACGGTTTTCCTGTCACACAGTATCTCTGTAGTACGATCGAAAGAAGGAGAAAAACTGAAGTTTTTTTGCTTTGTATCAAGGTTTATAACACCACAAAAATGAAGTACGGAAGCGGACTTCTAACTAAAACGTACTCTTCAATGTTCAGTTAAAACTCAATGAGTGGCATTGTGGAAAGACTGCATGCAATGAAAGTCACGAGCAAGTTTGGTGTCAACGAATCCAGTCTTTGAATTATCAATGAACACTCACTTATTTTTCAGGTCAATAAGCCAAAAGTTACTTGTCCGTGGCAACAAGCCTCTCTGTTTGTGAATTTTCCCATTCTACAATGACTATCAAGAAGCAATTGAAGTGAATTTGACATCGAGAAATTCAACTTTCAAAACTATGGCCGATTAGTCAACCCCTAAGTTCTTGGTTTAAACTCTATAGAGTCTGCGCATGAGCAGTAACAAGACCACCCAGGTCATTTGAAAAAACACTGGATGCTGGTACAGTGCAATGGTAATCCAAACTTCATAGTGGTGAGGGATGATATAAGCACAGGAAAATGATGACAAAAAAGTGGTACATTATTTTTCAGAAGCTTCAAAAGATTCCTTTACAACTAAAGATTGTTTTCTTTCTGTTTTGTTCAGTTAAAACTGAAAAAATACTTTGAAGGTACAGTGGAATTGGCTATTATTTGTATATCAAGCCCTAAGAATGTAAAAATACAAGCATATAAATGTTACAGTTTTTCATGAATATTAATGCTCATGAATATTAATGAGCCGTCCAGCACTCTTGGGACTATGGGCAGAACCCTGACCGCTTTTAAACCATATATGTATGTGAATATTATCACCAATTTCTATTAACATGCAAATTCAAACATTCGGTTGAAAATTCTGGTCAGTATTTTTGTGGAGGTATGAGTATTAAAGGTAATAAAAATCCATGAATGTGTAGCGTGAGCATCCACATGATTGGAAGCTTTCATCTTTTCAACCAAAATTATGGAATTTTATTATTCTTTCAAATTTAGGAACAAAACACATTGCGTTCGATGTATGAAATAAATTATTTATATCCAGAAATGTAGTCATAATGAAGGTATCGGTTTTTCCTGTCCACTGGCTAGAATGAACTTTGTACCCCGAATGTTCAAAAATAGTGACAATTTTCAACTGACCTATTTAATATTGTTTGAACATCTGTTTTTCTGTCCTAGAGACTTGAAAAATTACTAGAAATTTAAGTTCAAAGACAACCAGAAAGTTTTATGTGTTAGTTTTGTATTTCAAAAATGAACGTCCATATTCAGACTGCAGACTAATGTTGAATGGATGGTATATCAAACCATTGTGGAGTTGGGGAAGGTTTTTTGAAATCATACAGGCTCTTTTAATATTTGGCTCACTTTCAACCGATTCAGTGCAGCAGTTGTGAACTGTAATCAAATGAGAGAAAGAGGGTGGTTTCACTGACAGGTTGTCTCTGCTTTTGTTTCTCTAAGCCACGGTGATCGTGGAAGAACTACTCAAGAAAGATGTTCCTTCAATTCACGTAACAGACTGTCATCAGAACAGAGTGGATGATATGAAGCATTTGTTCCATCACAAGGTATTCTACGTTCAACCAGTTTTTATTGCACAATTGTATTGAGGTTATTATTAGACCTAAATATCAGTGTGTGAATGCATAACCTGTTTTGCATAGAGCAGCTGTTCTTTACTGGGCTATGTGTCTTCTCATATGCAAATTTCATGTCTATATTAACAAATGTATTTCTTATATCATTGAATTTAGTTCAATGAAGTTAAAATATGTAGAATTTAAATGTTACAGTGTGGACTATGGGAAATGAACATCATGGTGTAACTTTCAATCCTCTCCCTTGTAAATTTCCATTGTCTTTTAGGTCATATAGTGTCAATATGACCTTTCAGTGACGTGCTGATAAATGGTACCCTGCAAAATCTGTTTCTATTTATTATTTGTAATTCGGAGAATGTTATTAAGGGAAAAGCAGATTCTCTGTAAAAAGCTTCATTTTGTGATAAAATGTAGCCTTGTTGTTTGAGTAAAATTCACAGACATATTTGACATGTGAGCTTGTGTGGTCCATTAGAGTTTAACCCATCTTAACCATGGATAACCAGCTGTGATTTCAATGTCATGATCATTGCCATCACATGATCATTCAAAATCAGACCATAGAGGGCGGGCCTTCTTCACTGACACTTGGAGATGTTACAAAAAAAAGGGAAACAAAAGATTCTAGGTGGAGAGTTACACATCAAGTCAGGCATCTCATAAAAAAATGAAAAAAGACTAACCTCAGGAATTGTAATATTGAGAAAATATCATAGTGAGACCTTTGGCTCTGTTTGTTTATTCTAAGATAAATGATGATGACAGTTTTGCAAGGCAGACAACACTTGACTTGATTCTGTATTGCTTTTCACATTTCAGCATGATGGCCGATTACACATAGAAAAGGTTGATATAGATGACATGACGGTCATGTCTCGTCCGTGTGACATTCTGTCACCCTGTGCACTGGGAAATGTAAGTACAATACTGTCATTGTGAATGTTTTCCCTCAAATTCACCATATTTGAGAGGTGAAAAATATTGTACATATGAAAATTTTGTCTTTAACAAAAGAGTGGTTCAAGCTTTAGCTATTCTTTGTTGAAATTTTACACTTAGAAAATATATATTTTATCCTCCCCTAATTGTCAGCTCAGGTGATACGGTGATATTTCATGGAAATACCTTGAAAGGCTCTACATTTTTTCGTTAACGTGGCATAAACTTGAAATTTTTATGGGAGTTTCTGGGGGAAATGCTGCAAACAATCGCAAGCGAGGAAGATGGCAGATAAATTTCTAAACTATAGCAGGAAGTTGTCACATTGAACAGGAAACTGGAACGAAAATAAACTCTGAAATCAGGGTGTGTTTTGAAGCTGATTTATTTACTTAAAATTCAACAAGATAACAACGTGATCTACAGTTCAGTATATGACATCAGCTTCAGCTGCCTGGTATATTGGTGTGACCTTTAGAATGGATGGTATATATAGGGCCAGTAGCCATAACTTTTGATGATTGTTTGACTATTTTTGTTAATGTGTCAGTTGCAAGTTCTTGTTCAACTCCCTGAAGCATGTTGAAACACTTTACTTATCAACAAAGTGTCTACAAGTATGGAATGGCCTGATAGTGTCTACATTTGAATTCTAGTCCAGACCAGAATTCACCTGTCAGCAATAACAATACAGTCTACACATGTGCAGGCAGAGTTGACAAGCTGAATACTGTATCTCAACATGCTTGAGGCACTTTGACAAGAAGACTGTAATGTTTAATGTTTAATGTTTAATGTTTAATATATTTCTGTAGCGCTTTTTCTACAATAAAATATTCAAAAGCGCTTTACATCAAGTAAAACAATAAAAAGTATTGCATTTAATAAAAATACAAAACAAGATTTAAACAAAAAATCTCATAAAATGTCCAATAATATTAAAAATTAATCAGTGCAGTTGATAAAATTGTTATCAACTGTGGTTAACATTCAAAACTGAAATAGTGAAAAAATCACCAAAAGTCACAGCTAGTGGCCCTTTAAGAAGTTTTCATGTTTTTGTGTAATTTTTGAAAGAGTCAATGTCAATGTTCCAAACAATCATGTGTTTGTGGACTGTTTCTAACAAATAAACAAAACCCTTTGATCCAGGTCTTAAACAAGGAGACAATTCCCACCATTAAAGCAGAGATTGTGTGTGGTGCTGCTAATAACCAGCTTGGAAGTCCTGAAGACAATGAATTGTTGAAAGAGAGGGGTATTACCTATGTTGTAGATTATCTGGCAAACAGAATGGTAAGTCAGCGTCTTTATATTCAAATAGTAACCTCCAGATTTCTGTATGAATTTTACTTTGAGATGTTTTAAAGGGGCAAAAGTGGAAGCTTTTGATAAAATTGTTTATTAATTTTGTTCAGGAAAATGTGTCAGTTTTCGTTCTCTTCTCACAAAAGAGTGAAATCACAAATATGAATCTTGCAAGCACAACACATTGCAACATCCGGTGGGAAGTTTTTTTTATTGAAAAACTAAAAATTGAATGGCCAAGCAATTAAACTGGATATTACACCCTTACAATCTGTGTTGACAAGTTTAACACTGGGCCTTCTGACATGATTCTGAGATCAGAACAACAAACTATTATTTACAAAGACAACAAAAATGAAAGTCACATATTATGGAGCTGTTAAACATCAAAGACATTTTGCATTATTTCATGACTTACAGCTTTTAAAAAAAAGATGTTTACAGGTTCCATGTGCGCTCAGCATTAACCCTTTGAGTGCCAAAGTCAATTTTTGTTGCCTATATCATAATATACACCAGTCAATTTTTTTCTGATATTTGCTAAAATTTTGATAAAAATCTGAAGCCAATAAAATGTGATGTTCATTTGGTCCAAAACAGAAAAATTCGCAAAATTGGTAAAATGTTGCACACTATAATTTTGGTGGGAAAAATTGCAGTGCTCAAAGGGTTAAAGTCATCACAATTAGAGTCATTTGGTCTGTGTTAGTATTTATGTTTTCTGTTGTCATACTCAACTATTTTCTGGATAAGGAGGGTTCCAAACGTTTATGCATCATGTATAAAGTAAGTTTTTTCATTCATAGTCAAGTGTTTAACAAAAAACAAGTTAGAGTAAAAGTACTACCTGTAACGTCTGTAATGATTATGAGTGGCTCATCCAAAGGTTCACCAGCATCTCGGACATATCATCAATTAAATAAACTGTACTAACACCATGATGAGATGTCTATCATATACTACCCACCACATTCAAAGTTTGATTGTGTAATGTGTATATCACTAAATAGAATTGATATCAATGTTTTTATTTCAGGGTATCGTCAACTGTGCCAATGAAGCCTATGGTAGATTGACAAATGACCCGGCAATAGAGAGACATTTCAGTAGAGAATGGGAAAAGTCAGTAAGTATGCATCCAAACTGGCTTGGCCTCAATAAGTATGCACCAATGCTGCCCCAGCCTCAATAAGTATGCATTAAAGCTGTCCTGGCCTCAATAAGTATGCATTAAAGCTGTCCTGGCCTCAATAAGTATGCATTAAAGCTGCCCTGGCCTCAGTAAGTATGCACCAAAGCTGCCCTGACCAATGCACCACACGAAAGCTGCTGACAAAATTGTCTGGTTCGTGTAAAAAATGTATAACTAATTTATGAAAAGCACACAGGGAAAGACACTAAGGGTTGTCCGATTGCCCGGGGCAAGTGAAAGTCGCGTTCGGGCAAGTGAACCTCCGATGCCACTTGCCCGACGGGACAAGTGAAAAAAATAATTACCTAGAAATCTAATTCACGAGAGCGATTTTCTGGTGAGGGAACACGGACTTAAACAACAAAAATAATCATATTATGTCATTGTGAACATTTCCATAAGATTTTTCATAAAATTGCATGAAGAGTTGACGAAAAGAATCAATATATAATAATCGCTGTCAATAAAATCCAGTTCAAACAATACACCGGTACCCGTAAATTACCGTACGCTGATTTTGCATATGAAAAAGCTGTTCAGCTGGTGGAACGTACGTTCACCAAAGTTCATTGCATTGACTGTGAAGTTACGGTGTCTCACAATATGTCGATACGGTAAAAAAAGAAAACACACAGCGGTTTTAGTGCTTTGTATGAACTTTTATAATAATGTAAAAATAAAGTCCAGTGGTTAAAAATCACCACATAAAATTGGACTTTTACTAAAACGTACTCTTCAATGTTAACTTGTTGAGGGACAGTGAGTGGCAAGACCGCATGCAATGAAGTCATGAGCAATATTTGGTGTCAACGGGTCAGTCTTTGAATTTTCACAAACACTGACTTAATTTTCAGGTCAATAAGCCAAAGTTACTTGTCCGTGGCGACCAACCTCTCTGTTTGTGAATTTTCCCATTCTAAAATGACTGTCAAGAAGCAATTGGAGCGAGTTTGACATCGAGAAATTCAGCTTCTACACACATTGAAAAACACCCGACGCCTTAGGTTGTTGGTTTTAATTCTATTTAGTCTGCGCATGAGCAATAATAAGACCACCTAGGTTATTAGAAAAACATAGGATACTGGTATAGTGCAATGGCAATTCAAACTTTATAGGGCTGGTGTATGATATAAGCGCAGTAAAAACATGACAAAGAAGTACATTATTTTTCAGAAGCTTCAAAACATTCCTTTATAGCTACAGATTTTTTCTTTCTGTATAGATAAGTTAAAACTTTTAAAAGCAAAAAGACCTTGAAGGTACAATTGAAATGGCTGTTATTATTTGTACATTAAGCCCCAAGAAAGTAAACATACAAACATATGAACTGTTAGAATTTTTTCTATGAATATGAAAGCCCCCACTAGCTGTAAATCTTGAAATTTGTTGACCTAAAAAGGCTTCCTATTTTCTCTGGTTTTCTTTAAATTCTACCCATTTACAGGATAAGCTTATAGTCTTTTACTGCTTTACAAAACATTCTTTAGTGAAAAATTGGACAAGTAAATTTACATTTTAACCGTTATTATGATTTCCCACCATACTAAAAAGAAAACAAAGCATGTCCCAGTTGAAAACATTCAACACTATGCATTACATTGGACTACTCTGTTGTTTCCGTGAATATTCAAATGCATATATGCACGGTGCACACTGGTTTTGCTATATTTGCATGGGGTGCCATTTTACATTTGGGCACATATTTATTATTTTTCTTGTTCAAATTGCACATGCAGTCTCACTGGGCAGTTAACAATACTTGTATTCCAACCCCTGAAAGAGCAAATTCCCAAAAACTTGTTTTAGTTCAGAAGTAAAATCACATAAAGAATGCTAAAAGATACAGGTAATGGGGCTTTAGTAATTAATGGAATATAAATGAGCCATCCAGCACTCTTAGAAGTGTGAAGAGAACCCTATGAGAATGTCTGACATTTTCTCATGATAACATAATTTTCAAAATAAAGTGAGTGAAATAAAAAACCAATGTTTTAGCTTTTTTCAAACACGTAAATTATACTGGGCAAGTGGTTTTCCAATTCGGGCAAGTGAACTGAACCCCCCACTTGCCCGAAGGGCAAGTGGATAAAAAATAAGTGTCTTTCCCTGGCACATTGGGTTGCCCTAGGAATTCTGACTAAAATAGCAGACTGGGTAATACAGCTTTAATAATGATTTTGTTTTGTAAAGAGTAGAAATTGAGGAATTTGGAGGGATTTTCCCATGTTCATGGAATTTTTTCTGAATTTTTACAGATTTATGTGATGACAAAGAAGATTCTGGAAAAGGCCAGGGAAGACGACATCACGCCTGTTCAAGCTGCCAACGCCATCGCTGATAAACTGAGCCGAGAGTGGCATCCGGTGTGGCCAGGGAGATCACAGCAGATCATCGACGCGCTTGTTGAGTCAGAGTGGCATAAACAACCAATTTACTGAAAAAAAACCTCAAATATTTGTACAAATGTTAATATGTGATATACCGTAAGCATTAAGATTTGTAACTTAAAAATATTGAAGAATATTTTGATGGTCCAGTGGAAGAGGGGCGTACAGCATAGGAGATACACCCCTCTTGCACTGGGCCATCGATTTGAGATGTTTGTGATGGAGAGAGGTGCTATAGGGACATGGATTATTTTACATTTCTTAGCGTAACCTACAAAGCAATGGTGACTGTACATACTATGGGCTGCACATCTGCAGATTATCAGCTTTTCATGGTATAATGTAAGGAATTTTTAAATTTTAGAATGATGGCATGTGCCAGTTACATTGCAACTTTCAAATGCCTCTGTATTGATGGTGTATTTTGCATAAAAAAATATGTGATAAGGAGAGTACAAGTGTAAAATTTACATGAGACCAACTCAGTTGGTATTTGTGTGAATTTCAGTGATGGCAAATATTTTGAGTAGAAATGATACAGAAAATGTCTGGGAGAAGTTAGGTGTAGAGTTGGACACAGTTCCATGAATTCCGCCCACTTTTGATTTTAAATGGTGTTGCAGTGGTAATTCTGATGATATAAGTATGTGTCTGCAAATTTTCTTCAAGGACATACCCAGTTCATTCAGTAAATGCAGACTCCAAACTACTTAAACACCTTGTCTTCAGGTATCAGCACTGAGAATAAGTAAGATTTATATCGATGATGTGAGAAAAAGGGTGACCCCTGACCCTGCTTTATACTTGAAATATTCAGAAGAACCTTTTCCTCCAAAATGCAGTGTGAATCTGTCCAGAATGAACTCACATTGAATCGTGACAAATCCATCATGGATGTCCAGCCAGTATGGGATTCTTCTTTATCTATGTAGTGTAGAGGACATTGAAAAGTTGAGATGGGTAGTAGCCAGATTGATGACAGAAGTAGAGTTTTCTTAGGACAGCTTTCTCTGTACACTGGGGTCACTTGAAAGAGCACTTGGCCTGTCTTCCATAAGGCATCAATCAATGCTCATCTTGAGGGTGCCTTTGTGTATAAATGCACACGTACCGTAGCATTAAATTGTACTGTGGCTCAATATGGACCCAGTATTCTCAGCCATGTCTCAGAATCATGTCAAAGAAGAGCCAATTATCAACCCTTTCACCACAGTGGTATGGCCCAAATCCCTTTCACCACAGTGGTTTGGCCCAAATCCCTTGTTATCAATATTGATTGTGGAGCGGTTTATTAACAGGGAATCTGGGTGAACTTAGGTTAGACTGATTTAACACCATATTCAGTTTGGACACTAATTTTGCCAAGCTGTTGAGTGTAAATTTCAATTCAGTTTGGATGTAAATCTGCCAAATTTTTGAATGGACATAGTTCAGTTTCATAATTGTCACACACCACATTAGTTTCAACGTACTTGGGCGACATGAATGTACTTGACCTTAGATTTACCAAGAAGCTTCAACTATGCAATGCAAATGAAGAGGTTGTACATACACTTCCCAACTTTTACAACTGGGACGCATTCAAATTGTGGTCCTGCAGAACCACAATGTTTGGGAAACTATTAAAGCTTAAGTAGTAATGAATTGTATTTATTGTATTTGTAACTGAGTTCAGTGAACAGGCTGTCTGGTGTTTTCTGTACCTCTGTCTTTCAGCTACGTGGCCACCCTTTGTGACTTCACTGCAATGTGCTACTTTTATTCGTATTTATCCGCCAATTTGCTTGAATGCTGAAAACACGCATCACATCACACCACATCCACTGATATACACAGTATCACCTCAGTCTGTAACTTATTTCCAGGAAGAAGTTTGCATATGTCTTGTAGCAGCATGTTGGATTTTTACAAAAGTATATGATCAAAAACCTCGGTGTTTAAGGTGACATAGGGTTTGTGAAAGTAGCCATTTTGGGTTTTTTTGACATTAAGTTTCCTCTTTAAAAAGTAGACATGTCAAATTAATATAGTCTGCTCAGATAGCATTTATTTGAAAAATATCATGTCCAAAGTCTAACAATGCAGCCACCTTGGAACAATGCAAGATAAATTACCAAAAGCAGAACAACAACAGAAATGCAAAACTTTGTAATTGAAATGGAGAACAAATTTAATTAATCTTTGTTGAAATTTATTGTTTTGTAGTGCTAGTGAAATTTAGCATAGAGTAGTGTCTGGAAGTAGAAGCAGTCATCTTTTCAGCTGGTAGGGATTATTTTGGTTGTTACATTAACATCATTGTGAATAGAACTTATCTCAATCACTGAAGGAACACAATACCATGCATTTTATATCATGTGACATTCATTGACATCCAATTTTACAGTTACTTGTGTTGACATTTTAGGACTTGCCCAGATTAGGGTAACAGTATGAATCAAAGTCTACTCTTCAGCAGCGCAAATACGTATTATAGCGCTTTGCTCAACAATTTGTAAGCCAACAAAGCGCCCTCATAGACCATATCATATGATTCGGAGAAGTACAGTAAACCATTAGACTTTGGGAATTACATCTAAATCACAGTTATTCTACCCCATACTTGTGGTAGTATACATGTAAAAAGTTTGAAGTATCAATTTGAAAACCAAACAAGAACTTCTGTAGACCATATGGTGAAGTACGGTAAACCATTAGACTTCAGGAATTACATACAAATCACAAGTTATTCCACCCTGTACTTGTGATAGTAACCATATACAAAGTTTAAAGTATCATTGAAGTCCAATTAACAAATAAAATGAACCTACCTTGATATCAGCTAGGTATTACACCTAAGATATGTTTGTTTGTTGATCCTCTCTGTCTTCTGTCCAGGAGATAGTTTCCATCATTGCAAATGATAAGAATGTGTACATAGAGATGTTTTCAAGTTGTACATTATTTAAAAGGAACACCGATATTAAAAGCAATCAGAGTTTGTAAACTGCTTTAATGTGCCTAACATAGTAATATTGTTCAAAGAGAAATATTTGTAGAATAGAGGAGTATATCAAACAGGTTTTGAAACTGTCATTTTATGGAAGGCTAAAAGTTTAGTGATTTTTTCATGTTTGACGAATGACAGAAATTGCTTGGTGCTGGGACTGTATAAAGCAATCTGTTAATTCCTAATTTTTTGTCATTTTTTATTTCCAAAGGAGGACTGTTGGTTTCATATCTTTCCCATTTACAAGTTCAATAATGGCTACGCAGACTTGCAATTAAAGTCTGTCTTCAATCTTGTGTAAAATCAACTTGATGATTCCAACACATATTTTTCCAGCATTGTGTGAAAATTTAACCATTCCATGGCTTGTCAGCTGTTTATTTGGGCGAAGCTTTTGCATTATTCACAACACGTTTTTACTTCCAGTAGTGAAGAAAAAACTAATATCAAGGTATGTGTCTTTTCAGTGGAAATGCACAGCATTTAATGTAACTTCTATTTTACTCAAATTTGAGTATAAATTTGACTTCTTTCAGGAGATGGTAATGATTTGTATAAGGCCAACAACAAAAATCGTGCTGTTCCAATAACCCGACCACCCTATTTTTTACCTGCCGACCCTAAACTTTTTAGAGCTACATAAACCCAGAAGTAAAAAAAATGAAAGAAGAAAACCGTAAAATCACGCATTCGTTACTTTGCATTTGATTTTTGCTTGAACGAGGATGTCTTTTATGTTTTTTTCCTTTCATATGTATGATACATTTTTCTGGAAATGTTGTGGCCAGTGTTTGATCGCCCCGAACCCCTGAAAAGCATATTTAAAAATAAAAATATTTTGGAAAAAAAAATTCCTTCTGACCTACCTATCCTGTTTTTGAAACCATGTTATCGGAACAGCACAATTTATGTTTTTTTGGCCTAATAGAGAGTGAAACCTTTCTGAAAGGGGTCATTTATCCTGGCTTTGTCTTTCCTCAAAGAGAGGGGTGTACAGTCTGATAGAATGCTGTGTTAGAGCATCAAAACCAGGGAACTTGCTAAATTATGTGAAATGCAATCATGGATTTGGATGAAGTGTAAATGTGTGTTTTTGCTCAGAACAAGGAGTGATTTTTGTCAGTCTTTCCTTCAGTATTCATAAGTACAATGTATAGCAATAATGGTCAAATGCTATTACAAAACAGTGGATTTTAATTTAAGATTTTGTTGATAAAAGGGTTCCAGACTATTTCAGTGTACGGTGCTACAAAAAGGATTGAAAGTTTTGTGACCCTTTGATGTTCCCACAGACTTTCTAAGTATAGACAATTTTGAGTCTTACAGATTGATGTTATCAGAACACTTACAGAAGAAGAGACGTACCGAGGCACAGTACTGTATTTCCAAGAACCCATCAGTAGTGTTAGCTTTATGAAGATTATTAAAAGATCTTACTCTGGCAGCTGTTTTTTGCAGGATAGAATTGTGTGTATACAGTTCCCCATATCCTGTAGAAATTCTTTGTTACCCACCCCTGTTCTTTTTTTGAAACTGTATTTTCTTTCTCATTGAATATAAGTTGATGCAGCAATGCTGGCTTTGGCTATAGATTGATGAAATAAAGAAAAGAAATGGGAAATATTGAATATGTGTAGTCTTAATTTTTCAAAACCAGTTCACTTTGGGTCAAGAATTGAGAAGCTATGCATAGGTAATATGTACCAGGGATGTATGGAATTCAGGGCTCAAAGTTGCCACCGATTTACTTGACCAAATTTTACAAAGTTGCGCCTAACTAGTTGAGGTTGTTGGCATTTTGCAACTAGTTTCAAACATTCTTCCCCTACTTTCTTTGCAGATAAATTGAAGATTAACATTGACCTTGGGCAGCCACATAAAAGTCAGGGTGTTAACAATCACTATCTTGTCGAGAAAAGCATGTTGCAAGTTAGCTTTCATTGTCAGTTATCCTTGCTAGTTGTCAGAATGTATGATTTATTTCATGAAAATTCAATCCAAGTATCAGTTCACTGTCAGTGTCAGCATATTATCAATTTATAAAAACAATAGTGTTTTAGGGAAGCAGTTTATCATTGAACAAAGCTTTTTTCTGATCATGAACTCATTAGAGCATCCGAAAGTTGATCAAAAATAAATGAGTAAAAAAGCAGAAAGTAGGTCACCATGATAGCTTATGAAAAGCATACAAATATCCACTGTTTTGTTGCTGACAAAAACAGACTGGTACACAAGTGTGACCATCTGAAAATGTTCACTTGTGTAAGTTACAGCCTGGAGAATACATGAGGGGAGGGCATCTTCATTTGGAAGCAATCAGTACCAGAGGGACAAACATTTGAAGTCTTCACTGGTTAGAGGGCACAGGTCACCACTCGTTCAAGTAATCTAATTTCCATGTTTACAAACAATTATAATTTCAACCAGAGGCTACCATCCATTGTACCAATAAGTCAAAACCTAATAGGAATTTTTGTCCTATTGCTAAAATTTAATACAATCAAACTCTTACAGCAGAGAGGCAGATTTTCTCAGAAAATGGACAAAATGCACTTTCAAGTGTCGTTCTCCAACTCCAATTTAGTCTCAGTTACCAAGACTGCACTGTAGGGCTCTAATCTGGCCACCCCCACAGTCTTGGGAAATCCCATTTAAAAATATCTGGGCAAGATGGCACCATACAGACAAGAGTGGTGCATCCTGGGAGCAACTGATCCATGATGCAATTATTGTGTTTTGAGAAAAGCTTCAGAAAATATATCTTCAAGGTTATGTAGAAGTGGCTGCCAAAGTCCCTCCATAGTAATGAGTGTGAACTATGACTTTTTATGTCTCGATTCAGTTGTATCCCACCTGTCAGAAAAACTGATCCTAGAGTTGTAAGTTCCCCCTAATTATGAGAATTGACTTTGAAAGCCAATTCTACATAACCTTGAGCTATATATTCCATGACTTTGTCTCAATATGTCAGTTGCCCCTAGGATGCATCGATATGTCCTTGTTGTGCAACGCCCAAAGTGTAGCCATGTGTAGTTGTTGGCCGACCCAGAGTGGAGTCACTCATTTGCAGTGAAAAGCTCAGGGGTAAGGCAGGCACTAGATTATTAAAATGAAATGAAATGAAACTGAAATGCCAATCTTTTTATCACTAGAAGCTTAAAACTGAACTTTCTCATCAAAGTGCATCATGTAGATTATAAAGTAAGCATTCCATATAAGCAAACTTCAGATCAACTCCATAGCAGCTAACATTCAAACTGAGATACATGACACTCGGTTAACTGTATTTGTATGGAGAAATCTATATTGCTCTTCTGTATTTTAAAGCCTAGATCCAGGACAATGTTCTCATGTTCACATCTTGTTTCTGCGGAAGTCTGTTTTTGCAGTTTTTGAATTTGCCTGTGCTCAGAAATAAAAAGTCATACTCTGGCTACTGCAGTGTTCTATGGATAACTAACCATATTATTATTGTTGTCGATTTGAATTCCAGATTTCACCCATGGCCGCCACATTTCAAATGATGCAGAATTCAAATGTAACAGCAAACCCAGCCCAGTCATTATTCTGTCATCTTACTGTGGCCAATTGTGGCTGAACAGTGTGTGTTGTAAGCAATTTTGAAAAATAAATCCAAATTTCTCAACAGGGTATCAGAAACACAAGTTTTTGGCAAACCACATGGAAAGACTCCAATGTGATAATGTAGTACAACGCAAGCATGAAATGTGTGAGATTTCGAACCATGGTCAATATTTTATCAAAAACCACTACATGCAAGGATATCATTGACACTTTCACTTTTATTTTCGATAAAGAAAACTTTCCAAACTGTACACTCACATACTCTGTAATTTTTAAAAAAATCTACAATAATTAACATTAGAACATTCAATAGGTATCACTTGTCTTATTTTATCTCCATATATTCATTTTTTTAAACCTACAGAAATTAATACCATTATAGAGGTTCACAATTAAATTGTTCACTTTGGGTTTGAAGGTTTCCTAGTATCTGCAATATTTCATATCCCTCACTCATTTCCCATCACATCCAATAAATTAGGAGGAAAAAAAGACTCTTTATGATTTTCTTTAATGTAAAATGTGTGTAATAACATTACAAAAGAAATAGTGGTAGTATTATAGAACGTTGAAATACACATACTTTCATCATATAATTCAATATTTCATGGTATGGGGGTTGTCTGCCATCAGACTAGATTACCCTCCTATCATTCTCATGCCAAGCAAAACCGGTGTGAAGTCCAATTATGCTAATGAGAATAGCAGATCGAACCAAAGAGTGGTGAAGGGAGGGGGAATCTGAGGATGAATGGAAAACGTAAATGGCTGGTTATTCGAATAGATCTGCAGACCGACATATTAAAATCTGTGCATATTATTGAGAATATCAGTTGACAGCCGTAGCAGAGTGTAGGCAACACTTCATTGTATTTGTGACTGTCTGACGTGTGCACTTTCTCAGAAATGAGAGTCTCTTTAAAATCGTTCGGTCTGTAATTATGATCACCACTACACATGGAAAAAATTTCAGGAAAATGTCTTTCTCTGAGTATTATGGAACATTGCAGGCTGACATTCACAGCAACACAACGTACAGAGGACAAGGACACGGTGGAACCAATGCTGTTGTGCGTCAGAGAGTATTTCAAAGTCATGGTGTTACTTATTATGTTGCCATGGTGTTTATGTTGCTATGGTGCTGCTTCATGTCGCCATGGTGTCAGACATAACAAATGCACTCATGGGGTGATGACACGGTCATCATATTACATCTACTACCGGACACACAAGAGTGTAATTGAATTTCATAATGTAGGATAATTGCGAGGTTTGGCGAGGCTAAATGTCACCACACTCTCTGCCAGTTGCTCAGCGTGTTGTTTGTTACAGTATGTACACACTGCAGAGTCCTGACCGTTGGTTGAGAGGGTCAACTGGTGAGGTAACACAGCGGGTGGCAAAGGGTCACGTCTATAACAGCAGCCTAGTTGGTGTCCATGGAGGAATCGTCCTCGCTCATCGCGACTTCCTCGTCTGTCTTGTCATTTGAATCTTCGTTGTGATGGTTCTTGTTGTACAGCGTTCTGTTCTCAGCATTTTCACCTTCCTCGTCCCGGCGTATGTAAAATAGAACGTACGCAGCCTTCGACTGAAAGGTAGACAAAATGCTTGCTTAGAATAATGACGACTAAGCCTTTAAATCATTGAACAAAATTTTCACTGCTGCATTACAACGCAGCACTGGACACACTGAACAAAGAGAAATGTAACAAGGTATGTCATCATAGATGACACAGCTGGAGATGACTAGGTAAATTATTCCAGTTTTTTGGGGGCGTGAAAAAGAGTTGTATACATATACAATGGTGACACACACTAGCAATGAACCCTGAACCTGACCATAGACCCTCCCTTGACTAACTTACAGTGATGGCAAGTGTAGTGCCTAAACCAAAAGCTGCCAACATACATGTACCTAGCACTAGTGCACTACCACGTGAGTGATCAGCTATGTAGCTTTACTAAGTCTGCCATGTTAAAGTTCTGAGAATCAGAAGTAAGTGACAGGTGAAAAGCTAGCGTGTTACTGAAAGGGATTAAACTTGTTCGCAACAGTCAAAACTGTTTAGAAGAGTACTGTGTTTCTTCACCACACACTTCAGCTAAAAAGTGAAAAGAATTTCTCTAACACTCTATTTAATTTCTCAGTATTTTAGTCACTCAGTATGTCTGTAAGATGGTGCTTCCTACGTCAACTTTATCTATTCAGTGTGGCAAAAAACTTAAAATCTAGCCATGAGAAACAACGTTCATGAGAAACAACATTCGCATTACTGCCTTAAGTCAGTAAATTTGATTTATGCATGAAATATGTTACTAATTTAAAATTTTGGCATTGAAGTCACTAAGAAAACAACTGTATCATTCAACAAAATGACTTCATGAGATTACAGAAATTACCAAACTGGCAACATCAAATTTGGAATAAAATGCCTCTCATACATATTACTAGTATTTGTAGATGCTTGTACCTTTGCACCAATGGCTAATCTTCTCCTTGCAAAGAGCTTGGACACAACTTACCTGGACCTCATCTTCACCAACGCAAGACACACTGCTGTCATCAAAGCTGTACCATTGTTCATCCGTCGCATTCTTGGCATACGCCGTGTAGTGTCCACCTCCCATGCCACCATAGTGGTTTGACACAGCGATCAGGTCGTACACAGATGGGCCAGCGTTTCCATTGATCAAGTACTTCTTCATGTCAAGTTCCCTGTTAGGACAGCCACAAATGCAAAATGTTACATCACTTTTCTTGGTAAGGGTAAAAGTTGATCTATTGGATTGATTTAGGACTGGTATATTCTTTAAAATGCCAGTCTTGTAAATCAAGACAGACACTTCTCACTCTCTGCACTGACTGTTTCATCTACATGTAGCGGTAATGCTTGAAGCACAATACATGTGCACTGGCATTCATTTTAATACACAAAATTTGTTGTGAGTGTTGTGAGAAACTCAAAACTCCATGGCAATGACTTATTCACACTGCATAGGGCATTTACCATCTTTCATTCTCTTTAACAATAATAATTTTGTTTTCAATAACAAATTCAAAGACTTCTGGAAAAGGAAATACAAATGCAAGAACCAAATACGCATCCTTTGTAACTTTTGGTTACCTCTGTTTTCTATGCACCGGAAAAAATTGTTTAAGAACTCACTTGAGTGGGAAAGAAACCAGAGTGTCAAGCTTGTCTCTCCAGTATCTGTTGTAAGAAAACCTCTTGAGGTGTACTACAAGAACTTTGGGAAGTTTCCAAAGGTCAAACTTTTTGGTTGCTTGCTGGTGCTTCTTGCAATTCGGACAGTACCTGAAAATAAGACATTCCATATAAAGGTCTATGAGGGAGTGCTGATATAACATACTGCCTTACAGTGGAACCCTCATCTGTCATAGCATTTATGTATTTGCACAGACAAACTGTTCTTTTGGTGTTTTTGGTTCACATGGTTATGACATGGTTAGGCCTATCAAGCTTGGCCGCAATGTATGCTGACTTGGGGGAAGAGAGAGTATTAAATGTTCTGTACCCTACGGAATAATTTGAATGTCAAAATCATATACCATGAGACCATACTCCTGCAAGACTATGGAGCTGTAAATGAACTGAAAAGGATTTTCCAATTGAAGAAACATTACTTCACATGTCACTCAAGTAGGTATGCGATACAATGATCTACATGTATAATGTTTGTGTACCTCTACCATAGAAGAAAATCAGGGAAAATATAAACACACAAAGAACAATTCCATGGAGTCTGCTGTAAGAGTATCACTCACCATGGATCATCAACTCCTAGTCTTTCTTTTTTAAGAAATAATTCAATGCAATCACTGAGTTTCACTCCAGTCTTCCGCTGAGGTCTCTGGTTCATACTAGGGTGCGTTTCATACTCCTGTAATGGAAGCATGGCAGCAAATTTTGAAGATTGAATAAATGCTTTGTCATTTGAAAATTTTCAGCAGGAAGAAACTATCAACAGCTTCCAGATTTGCTAGAAATGTGAGCATCCAATGGAAGGATGTGACTGTATAATTGATTTTATACAAAATACATGGACACAAAATCCTTTTCCCTCTTGAAATTCTGTCATCTAGTTTCTAATTCGGAGGCTAGCAATTCTAGACTGCAAATATCAAGGGTTTCCTATCAGCAATGCATAGGAGCTTCCATTTTGGTACTAAGACAGAGAGTTCTTTATGGTAGAATGCGCCTAAGGGACTGATAGTCGGACTCTCAAACTTTTATATCTTTTTGCCATAGCACTTGTTGGGGTTCATTTTGTAACCCATGGAATTAATACAATTTTTCACGGCTTATTTTGTGAAAATTAAAAAAATGTATTTCTTCCCATAGAGTATCACAGGGATGGCATCTTTTTTGAATTTCAAACATCAGGAAATCTACAGTAATTGCTTTCTCTTGTATCAAAATTTGCAAGGTGACCCCTGATTTTTACTCTTGACATTGAAAGAAAATTTTGTTGAAAATTTATTTGAGGAAAGTTTGAGCAAAGGTCCTAAGTCTTTCACTTTTGAGGAACACACTACCTTAAAGGTATACAGTCACCTGTAATCTAAATATGCCCATATATGGTCAAAGGGGTGTTCCTTGGTATTCAAAATGCCCATGTGAGGGCGCTGTTTTAAAAAGCAGCCACCTGCTTAAAATCTGTGATTGGTTAGATTTTCTCTTTCCATGGTAACTGTGGCAAAATTGGAACAGGTGACAGCATACCTTTAAACCATGATGATAGGTTCTGTAGAGAATGAATGATAAACTGTCAATTCTTGAGCAGTGGATCCAAACCACAGTGGGCAACACTTTCAACAACAGAAAATATGTGAGTTCCCCAACATAAACTAACATGATGGTGCACATTGTCAAACAAGGTTTGTACTAGAACATTTTCAGCATCATTCAACCATTTTCGCAAGAAAATTTCATTCATTCATAAGATAAAATTCACAACCTTTAATCATAAGATGAAAGGACGCTGCTCACTTACCTCAGCAGCTTTCTCATCATAAACAGTTTCTTTAGCTTTAGTGTTCCAGTCTAGAGCTACGTATGAACGGGCTGTGTTAAAACGAGATAAAGTTGGGAAAAAGATAAATATTTACTTAATGTGGAATGCAACTTTAAAATTGGACAATGAGAAAAGAGAGAACATTTGAAATCAGGTCAATAGGGCGATGAACTGAACAACAAATGTAAGAGTTAAACTCAGGTACTAGTTGAGTAGCACCCATGTACATTCTGCTTTTGATGTTGCATATCATTATCAATAGATTAACCCTTGAATTTGAACGTGCACAAACTTGTACAGAAATATGTGTATTTCCGTAAGCATTTGTACACTTGGGTATGTTCGGACTTCCGTCATGTGATCTCTTGGGTGTACAGAGCCTGTAGGACGCATCGCGTCCTTTTCCTTGTGGAATAGAACTATTTTTTGTAGCTAACCAGACAGTCTGACAGACACTTACACAGAGATCTGCACACCAACAACATCGACATAAGCATCCTAGTGTGCTTGATATGATGATAAAGCATAAGAGTGCCAAAAATCTGCCACTGCAATGAAAGCCCTTTCACATATATGGACCATTAATATGGATTAAGCTGTCCTTGTCAGATACCAAAACTGCATGACAAAGCTGCATCATAAATTTACCTTTGTAAGTATAACTGAACCATTAAAGGGACAAAGTTGCTCTTTCTTGACCTTTTTGCGATATGACAGATATGACTGTAAAATGTCTCACTGAATGTTTAATCTTGTCTTGCTGCAAGCAGAGTACAGGTCGTGCACAGTTGACCAGTATTTTAGCATGTTTCACAAAGTCAAAGAGCACAAACTTCATTTCGTATCACAAAAATTCATGAAAAAAGGGTAAAAAAAGAGAGACTTTGTCCTTTAAAACAACGTTAATCCTTACGTGTAAATTTTATCGGGCCACTATCTTCTTTGAGTTTGACGATATCAGCGCTTCCATATGAGTTAACCATAGTAAATGTAAAAAGCCTTTTCCGTTTCTCAACTTTCCTCTTATCGTCCTTAGTGTCATTGTTAGAAAATTCATCATCGTCTATACCGCCGTCATCTACAGCATTCTCTTTGTTGTTCTGTGTGCTGGGCTCTCCCCTGGAAATCTCAGGGTCTTCACTTTCCTTGTCAGAGTCGTCATGCATTTCAATTTCTGTGTAAGTAGAAAACCACACATGAAAACTTATATAACAGTGAGACTGGCCATATTTTCATGAATACATAGTGAGTACTTGTCTGTATTGTGACTGGATTAACCCTTTGACTGCTGTAATTTTTCCCAACAAAATTTTAGTGCAACATTTCAAAAATTTTTATGAATTTTCAGCAATTTTTTTATAATTTTGGATCAAACAGACATCAATTTTCACTGGCTACAGTTTTTCATCAAAATTTTGGCAACAATTTGAAAAAATTTGACTAGGGTACATTTTATAAGGGTGACAGAAAATGACTTTGGCGCTCAAAGGGTTAATGATGAGTGGTGGGTGCATGATGAACAAAATCCAAAATGACTGTTAGATCTCAGCTTTGCAGGCACTGCCAACTATCAAGAAATTTCTCACCTCCATTTTCAGTGTTGTTGTCATTCTCTTCATCCTCGTCTATCCAGTCATCACAGTCTTTCTTCACATACCGTCTGAGAGAGAGAGTGAGAGTGGGGGGTGTTATATTTGAAAAATATCAAAAAACTTTTCATTTAAATCACGCAACACTGAACAGCAAGATCCAAGATTTTTTACGTACCGACGGACAGATCACACATATTCAAATACTGCAATTATCTGCACATGTACATATGTACACACAGACAAAGACAGAAACATATCCAATGTGACTTGTTATGTACTTACGACATTCTATGGAGAAGGGTTTCATAAAGATCCTGATAGGTGGGGTTTTTCCTTGAGACGGGTATAAGTAATGGCTGACCAAAGAGGGTTGAACTGACAGTGTTGTAATTGTAATTGGACTGACGGACCCTGTTCATTTGAAAGAGAAACAGAATAAAGAAATCTGATATTTGTAGATTGAACAGTGCATTTGAGGCAAAATAACATTAGCATACAAACTACCTCAAAAGAGGGATAAAACAGCAACAAGTGAAGACGATAAAATAAACCAAACTGACCAGCAGGAGATATAGAAGAAAGATGTTTCTTCTCATCATAAGTGCTTTTATCCCCGCTGGTCAGGTTGGAGTTCATAACGTTTGTATGTTTTGAATAGGAGTCACCTTATGCATATTGCAAAGGTAAAATATACAACAGGAATGTCAAGCTGATGCTGGCTGGATCTATGATTTGGGGAAATTTTCAGTGAGAAATGACAATATTTGCAATCAATTGAAGGGTAATTTCACATCTGGTAAAAACGGTCAAATTTTCTGGAAACACAAAACTCAGTCATTTGTTTTAATTTGAAGATAACAAAATGACAAAAAAATTCTAGTTTTGGTGCTCTTGTTCAACAAAACAGTGATTACTCATATTCTGAATACCAGTAGCACTGAATAACTCTGTTGGACAGTTAACAGGCTCCTCCTTTCATGATTTTTTAAGTTTTAACAAATTGCTATTTCTGTACCCCCTACAGTTTGACTTCTAATATTGGTAAAAATCAGAGATTTAGGTGATTCAAGAAATGAAACACCATAAGATCACCACTCTGTGATCTTTTCAAATGAAGCTGAACAGAACACAACTTGATTGGAAAATTACAATGAATATGGACAATATTTATTGAAATTTCAATTCACAAGGATAACATTGAAATATCAAAACATTTTCAGTCATTCAAAAATTTACCATTTGTCACTCTGTGAATGCTGCTTGTGTCGTGGCATAATTTCTATAGAATGGTATTATATGCCAAACAGGAATGTTCATGATTTAAGCTTTGTTGAAACAATAATACTCATATCCCAGTTATTATGTAATTTGCTTTCTGTTTGATTACCATAATAAATACAAAAAGTATCATTCATTGGAGAAAGTTCGAATGAAATATCTGCTTACTTCTTTTCTCTCATGTACACTGGTATAACTGCTGTTTCTGGATCATCTCCTTTGTTTGTTGGTACTTCATATCTGAAATCAATCAAAAGAATTTTTTTAGTAAAGATCATTCACAAACAGCATTATGAAAGTAGTTCCAGGCTTGGAATTATCAGCATGCTTTACTCCAACGATATTTTTAGACTGGCGGCTGTCTCCAAACTGCATTATCTGAATGACAGATTGAATTTATCCCGTTTGTCATCCATTCACCTGCACCAGAGAACAATACTAAACTACTGCTGACACACTGATTTAATCAGAAAGTGCATACAAAAGAAACTGAAACGGATATTACATGAAGTTAAACTCAGTGAGTGACAAAAATGAGTTGATTTTAATACAAATATGTACAGAACTTTGAGTTGCGGCAAATTTGAACGATCTACAAATTCAGTGATCTGCTCTTGAGAGTGACATGATATCCATCCATAGTTTTGGACAATAAATCACTGCACAGAGCCAATTACCAAACCACATTACATGGGAATCCATTGAGGGACTTCTTCTGTATCTAAGCCAGACGATGGCATCTAGATATAGATTTCAGCACTATGTCTTCACTTTTGCAAGTCATCGCTGTGCTATGACCGATTATGATGGAGTCTGTATGTCTATCGCAGAAGCTCAGCCAGTCTTTCATTAGCACAGCAAAACAATGTCTGTATTCATTACGGTGATCATACATCATGAAAATGAATTGCTGTGGCTTTGATTAACGAACTGTCTTGCATAATAATCAAATTATAGTCTATCTACTAAATTATATAGCATTACGTGTTAAAAGTTTTTTCACTGTAGATGGCTGTGAGT
Organism: Ptychodera flava; assembly: GCF_041260155.1. Taxonomy (NCBI): domain Eukaryota; kingdom Metazoa; phylum Hemichordata; class Enteropneusta; family Ptychoderidae; genus Ptychodera; species Ptychodera flava. The sequence continues at coordinate 28,167,968 of NC_091933.1, read as the reverse complement.
CAGTAATGCTTCCTGGTCATTCAACTAGTATTTTTCATCTTTACAGGGTATAACACAACATCCTTGTCAAGGGACATTCAGAAATGTTGCGGCAGTTCCTAATTTCCCTTATCTTGAAAGGAAGGCCTGACTTCAATTAGATTTGATACAAGTAATGGCTCACAGGAGAAAATTCAACATCCCATTCTCTTCTCAGATTGATGGTGTCATTTTACCTGTAATCAAGTATTCGTGTTCAATTCCACCCCTATCGATACTTACACAAATATATCGTCTCTATCAAGAATATGGCTGAGTGCTTCATCGTATCCAAATACCTTGTGAAACCGATGAGTGTAGACGTCAGTTACGACCATCTGAAATTAACAAGGAGGAAGCCATAGATTATTAGAAGCGATGTTTTTTTTATGATGTAAATGTGCCAAACCAAAGCAATCACTTTAAAAGCATGTCTGTCTTCTGTGATGTCTCACTGAAATTTGAGAATGCATGTACTCCACAAATAATTGCAACAAGTGTTTACTCACCTTATCAGGGGGTATTTCAGTCAGTTTTGAAACTGCATTGCACAAGTCTTGCACACATCCCATCTTTGGCACTATGACTTTCATCTGAATGGAGTCATGAAGGAAACAGTAATTTGCTGAGAGATCGTCATCAAAGTTGCAATGATGGTGAAGATGAGTGCTGCATACATACATGTATTGCTCTACCATGATATTCATACGGCAACTTTCAATCTATCTTGCTTTGGTCAATAACTGACAATTCAACAATTGGAAAGATTAAACTGAAACAATGACGCACAATAAACATTTGTTTGTTTCATTAATTATTTTCATACAATATTTGTATTCTTTAGAGCTCTTTCAAAAGACAGCGTTCTCCATTAAACTTAAGAAACTGTTCATATGGGATGCTTCTATGTCAGTTTTTAGCACGACCAGCCAGTCACAGTTAGAAGAAGCTTGATTCATTCACAACTACATTGCTTCCTGCTTTCATGGAAGTGTTAATGTAGTGAGAACTTCACAGCACATCACTTGTCACAACAAAAGCGGTGACGAACAGAATTACAATTAGTGTAATGTATAGTATGAAAGCGTCCACCTCTACTATGTTTGCATGGATTCTGTGAAAATTTATTGCCAATGAATTGCCAAATATTGATAAATTTGGTGCAAGCGTTTCCCATTGGGGAGTTTGGCCGCACTTTACCAAGTATTTCTTCTTGAACCTTTTCATCACCAGTTCCCAGTGTAATGGGTCCACTTCCCCTATTGAAGACAAGTGGACCACACCAAAGGCCGGTGGTAAAAGGGCTGACCTGCTCACCCCTAATTCCCTGTTGATAGGTCTGCAATCCTCATTGATAACAATATGTTTGGGACAAACCATTGTGGTAAAAGGTTTGAAATGATACTTTTTCAGAGAAATTCAAAGCTTTCTCATTCAGGAATCTTTTCTCTTTGAATGGAGGGCTCATCTCAAAGATTAGAAAATGCCATTTCACTACAGATGTACCATGATCAAATTACACTATTGGGATGGGAAGGGCAGGTAAGATCACAATTACGGTGTAGGCTGATGACAATTTTGAGGTACTGACAGACAGGTGCAGTTGTAAAATTTCCACAGTTCTGGAGCAACAACTGAGTAATAACAGCTCATCACCTGTACTGGTTTTCTGAATGGATCTTCATATATAACAAATACTTCAATGCTTCTTTCCTTTTTGATCGGTAGAGGTAAACTTAGAAAACAGAAAGGGTCAAAGGTCACTGACGTCTTCCTACAACTTTCAACGGGACACACTACGGTGGATTTGAACAAGCCATGAAACAGATCCACAATGATGGAATTGTTGCGCTTCCGGTGGTTTTCCCAGGATTCTGCAGCTACAAGCTGTAAGATAAATGATTTAGAGATTAAAATGACGGTCAGATGCATTCTGCTACAAATGAGACTGCACAAATAAATGACCAATAAAATAGGTATGTTACTGTATGTGTTCACTCTTGAATTTTGTTTGTACTTCTATACCTTATTTCATTTTACCCTCTATAGTAAGTACACTGTAGCAGCCAGAGTGTGTCATTATGCCTTACAAATCACTTAAAGTTTTGAAGGACTTCCAAGGACTTTTTCAGCAATTTTCAGAATCATTTTTACGTCCTAAATACCATTTTCCTGAATCAGGTATAATTTTCACAATATACATTCTTTTTTATCATCAGTTAACATATAATTTTTTACAATATCATCATTGATCGTCGTGTCAGTTTTGAAAACTGGGGGTGGATTATCAATTTTCCATAACTTCATAGGACTTAATTTCATTTCCAATGACTTTTCGAGGACTTTGCAGGAGGCTTCCAAATTCACTGACTTTACGGGAACGTAGGTACCCTGTCCTCAGTAGGTCTATCAGGATGATTTGCAGAGTTTGGAATTAGACAAGCTGGTGGCAGCTTGCCTCTTTGCACATACGACATGGAATAATGCACATATTAAAGTAAGACTAAGAGATGCTATGAAGGCTATAAATTGCTGTTTATATGACGCAGAAGACCTTCCTACCTCATCAGGTCTGCCATCAGCGTCTTTCAACTCGATGTATGGTTTCTTTCGTATCCTGTTCAAGTCTTCATGGAGGCCATCGATCAGGAAAGCCAGCAACTCCTGGGAGTCTTGTTGTTGATAGCCAGAAAACTGAGGTGCAAAACGACCCACTTGCATCTAGGACCGAACAAATGATTGGGTGAATATTTTGTGATTTCACCCTAAATTTAATCTGGAAGATTTTTATGTTTATAAACTATCAAGATAAACTACGGATTTATGATGATATTCAGACACCTGTTAGTACATTTACAAAGCAACATTAGGGCCATTACTTCTACACCGTGAGGTGAGAAAAGGCACTTGAAGGATCGGGGTAAAGGATGAATATTTAAATATCTCTGACCGGACCAATTTTTAAGAAATGTGGATATATTCCTTGCATTGGAAGCATTGTACATTTTTGAGACTCGCAAATCATAACAAAAAATCTGTCTTGCCACAAAGTTTAGCTGGAAGAAGAAGCAACTCACTTTAAACTGACGCGGCATGGTGTAGCTGTAGTTACCAGACCACATGATCTTGATAAGCTCAGCATACGCCTTGGCAATCTCTCCTCTCATACCCAGCGGGTTGTCATAGTTCAGCTCATCTTGGTACATGTTTTCTGTCAAGGAATAAAAGAGAGGGATCAACAATGGTGGCCCTTCACTTCCAAAGGCACAGAAATATTAACCCTTTCACCACCATGGTTTGTCCCAAATCCATTGTTTTCTATGGTAAAGTTGGACCTGTATACAGGGAACTGGGGGTGAAAGGGTTAAACAACAATAATTCTTTACAGAGTTTGACTGTTTTGTTGCATCTTGCTTTTTTGTATCAAATTTGACAGGATTTATGTACAGCTATTTCTTATTATAGATTATTTTTTCAAAAAAATACAAAACAAGACAATATCCCTGGTTTCAGAAAATGGTTTACGTTTTAAATGCATTTGATGAAATGCATATTTTGATCTCATAAAGTTAATATCTTATTACATATCTCAGAGGTTCTCATAGAAGACGGAAGTTGAGTGCACCAGTATCTGCCAAGAAATAAGGGTATATATGAAAATTCCATTGTAACTAGGCAACAACATTGCCACAGTTTTGTAATGGCACAATAGTTCATAGAGAAAGTTGTGAGAAGGCAAGATTCTGCTTTTATGATAGATTACAAAAACATGCAAACTAAAACAAGAGAGAAAGGCAGTCTGTGCCAAGTTTGAATACATCTCTAGACCAAACTCACCGAGGAAGTAGCTTGTAAGAGGTTGAACATTGCTCATACACTGTAGTCCTGAATTCATGAAGCAGGTATTCCCCAGGTTACTGAGCCCACAGAGACCTGGCTGTGAACTGCGGTGATTCGATGAGGAGCCGTAGCCATAGTAGTTAGAACCGTAACTTCCGGATGAATATCCGTAAGAATTACTCGCACTGTAATGAGATGATTTGTGACTTCTGTTGTCAATAATGATTTGTAACATGAATGTACTTTGTTTGATATCATCATGTGCATGTCAACACCTTCATTGGGCAAAAGTATCTCACAAGGCACATGGAATAAAATTGGCAATGTATACACTTTCCAGTCCACATGGTGCAAAGTCAATTTGTGTATAATAAATTCTACTTCTATTTCACAAGATAAATGAAAACAAATAATGAAAAGAAGCAAACATAACTCTTAAAGTACATATTCATGATTCATATCATACAAAAGCTCATACACAATGAATTACAAGCAATAGATAGCCTGTTCTGTTACCTTGGCCTTGCTACAATGTCAGGTTTCAAACAGAGTCAGGAAAACAGATCACTGGTTCAATGTTTACATCTACCACCTCACATATAGCAAGCTGTGTTCTCATTGAGCAGTAATCAACAAGGCTCTGATTGATTTCTTATTTTATCAGATATTCAGTGTCATGTGTAAATTCCTTGTTGTATGTACAGACCTTCTAGTTGTCGTGGATGGAGATGAATAGTTGTTGATTTCCATACTGCTTGACGTGTTTGTTGAGCTGTAACTACTGGTGGATTTCGTCTGTCTCGGCCATGTGCCATCCTCATTTTTCTGTTCTATAACTAGCACCTGTGGACAAGAACGAAAGTTATAATCCTCTATAGGCAGTGCTACTTATTGTAGTGCCACACTCATGTGACGAGTAAATGACGTCCACACTCATGTAAACAGAAACTGTATTGCTCATTTTCCAAAAAATCTATGCATTCAGATATTGAGCAGTTTATTTACTGAACATGATATGCACACACTCAATTAGTACGGTAAGAGTATCAGGGAGTTTCTTTTGTATAAAGTTCCTTTACATGTAGTTCTTGAATCATGTAAAAAAATCATATGGAACTTGATGCATGCATATCTGATTCATAAACAGCACACCTCAAAATTGGCTTCACTGTCTCTCAATGAAACTGCTGTCCTCTAGTTTGTGCATTACACGTCATCCATTTCCGTCTCCACCACATAACAGTTTAACTACAACACGTTTGTCATTTTTCTAAAACAAAAATGTTGGTATATCTCACCTGACCCTGGTAAAGATTAGCGTCTTGTACAGTGTTGTCTTTCTTTCCAAGATGTTCATATGTGTTACTCATGTACTTATTCCACAAACGGGTCTCTTTCTCCTCGCTTATATTGAAGAGTTTTCGCATTTCTTTTTCGATGGTATCTGCAGAGAACAAAGATAAGACAAAGAAAACTGCTGGATAAAACAAATCCAAGGAAAAACTCTACATGGTTGACACATAGACTGTTACCAGTGCTGTCTCGGACTCTGCCAGGTTACTGGGGATGTAGGACTGGCACCACATTCACGACAACAAGGCCATTCTATCATGTAAAATGGAGCATCATCTACAATACATGTACTCCGTTTAGGAGTACCTAGTCAAAAGTCAGTAATGTCCATTGTCTCATACAAGTTTCTCTTCTTTAAACATGGCTACCAATGGACTGATATATTTTTATGTCTCTTATGATCTTGCAATGAATGCAAAAAATGTCTATTGCTAACATAGTCTGTTTTTCATTATCTGCAAGTACAGTACTGATATAGAAGCAATTCAACTGTACATGTATGAGAACTAAAAGGTGTGAATACAATCCAAAACATTTGCAATGCCGATGGAACAGTTGGACCTACCTAAATTATGGGACACTGAATTTACAATATTTGTGGCCCATTCCAAACAAAATTTGTCTTGCGACAATATCAAAATGGTGCTTTAAAATACACAAATATCAATGAAGAATTGAATTCTTCTCTTCCAGATCATTAAAAGAAATCATTTGAAATCATTTGAATAAGGCTTACCAATGGTGTCAGCTTTACTGAACTGTTTACTGACTGGCTTGTCAAGCTGACCGTGTTCACAGAGTTTGAATTCCATCAAATACACCTCCACTTTGCAGTGTTTCACAAACATTCCGTTTTCAATTACTTTCCTCGCTATTCCTTCCTGTCCCTCCAAGATGCCGTACCAAGAAGCCAATTTAGTCCATGCTTCCGTTGGCACTAATATGTAATCTAGCTCGTCTATAAGGTGTTCTTTCAACACATTCTTTGTACCCTCTGATGGAAATGAAAAATAAAGGTGGTGATGAGAAATACAGAGATCAAAGAAACTTTGGACGCATATTCTTTAGCTCATCAAATGAAGTTTTTTCCCAGAAAATTGGATTATGCGGGATTTTATTTTCCTTGATCTTATCACAAAGGGATGCGCTATACTATATACACCACTATCTGAATGAATTTTGTTTTATTTTTAAAATGTTGAGTACAAAATATCTTCAAACATGTGTGTCTCTTTCCATTAGTTACATATTCTGATTCCAGGTTTTCCGACCTTGTTTGGGGGCCAAGAAAATATTGTCTGGTGAAAAATATTCAGTGCAAATGCTCTATTAGTCACTTGAACTTAAAGTATTACACATAAAACCATATCTGTCTTTCATAAAAAGACTGCTGGTAGGTTTAACCAGCACTGTGAGTGATGGAGTCTAGCTCGGCACTTTCCTGAAACCCATTTTGCATATTCAATCAAGCTTGCTGATCCCCTGGCAACACTGGATGGTGGCACTGAGTGTTTCAGTAAGACTGTACACAGTAATATGCGTAGGTAGGTAACTCAACAAACGAAAGTATCTTTCGGATAAATTTTTGACCTGGCTATTGCTCTGATACAAGAAGACTTTAATAAGCCAACTCATAAAACAAGCAAACTCTCCGTTTTCATTTAAAGAAAAACATATCATTTTATTGATAGGTTTTATCTGCCTGACAGTACTCATAATATAGGTATGACTAGTAGATTATTCTATACTTATTATAAAGGTATAATGCACCTTGGGCACAGATATTCAGACTTTCTAATTATTGCAATTTTTTTCTGATCTACAATTTGTTGGGGTTCATTCTATAGCTTGGAGTAAGAAATATTTTCACCATCATAGTTTTGAATTTTAAATATTTGTAGACATTTGAAGTGATTTGTTTCTCTAGTACAAAACTCTGCATTGTCACCTGACTTTTATTCTAGATTTTATGAGGGAATGGTCAAAAGTTTTCATTGAGGAAAAGTGTGAACAAAAGTTCAAGTCTTTCAATTTCGAGGCATGCACCACCTTAAAGAGACAATACTAGAACTAGTAGAAGCTTCACCTTTTGATTTCATTTTATTATTGTTGAAGTAAATAAATACGCAAAAAAAAGAAAATCCATTTTTCTTCTTCCTTTGCATGGAGAAGTGTGACAAAATACACAAAGTATTAAAATTACAAACAGAATGTACTGTGTACTACAATACGCAAATTTTTATTGACAATGAAATTCCAGTTCAAATTTTAAATTCAACTGTTAACACTGACACTGGACATTACAGGCATACAGGTTCTACTGATTGGTTGAACTCTGGCCTTTTGGATTGCAAAAAAGAGAAGCAGCTTGTATCTTCGTTCAATAGTATAATGAACAAGAAGCATTGTATTTTATAATGGTTTAAAGTAATTACGGATGGACTGGACAAAGAACAAGGAAAGAAACCTTTGCTGTCGGACAAACATACACAGCCACTACATAAGGCATTACACCTTGGGAGACTTACCTTTGAACAGACCAGAATTATCAATGGGACCAGGGTATGACGACTGCTCTCCCATTCCATACATGTCCCAACTATCGTATCCCACATATTTTTTCCACTGTTTAAACCAACGGCTATCCACAAGATACCTGGAAAAGCAAAATTTGGCCTTTTAACTTATTGGAGACAAAAGCACCGATCTCTGATGTGAAATTGGGGACAAAAAACATATGTGAACCGAAAAGACTGTGGTGTTTACAGTTGCATTCGGAACACGTCTGGATAGATACATTAACACTGTCAGGATGAGTGGCAAATGAATGTTAATCACTCAGCTGATGTCCTGATGGTTAAAACAGTGAAACTGTCCCATTACAAGTCTGATCATCTGCTTGATTTGCAGAGAAAGTAGTTCTACGATGGGCATGATGTTTGACAACACAGCTTCTCTAGGGATGTACAACTCCCTGGCCCCTCTTACAATTTCACTCTGCCATTCCATGAATCCATTTAGTATTCCTCTGGTTGTTATAACTGTCTTGCGTGACATGCAGAGCTACAGTAACACATCCCATTTTTATATTCATGTTCCATTGCATCAAAGTGTCTACAGACACATTATGCCAACACAGAAGATCACATGAAGTGTTGCACTGGAGAGAGTGATATCAGTCACCATGTATCAATAGAGTGTGTTACGTACAGTCAGCCACCTGTAGTCATCTCTCCCCTCTATTTGTCTGTCTGTGTCTGTCTCTCTATACAAACATACATATACAGTTTAAATGCATAAATGTACATTATATATATATATATATATATATATATATATATATTATTATATATATATATATATATATATATATATATAACACAAATTACTTCAAGTACTAAGTATATGTACTAATCTGTTACTCAAGTTTCATGCATCCTGCGTAAGTAACAGATATTATTACTTAATACTTTGTACTTAAATTGTTATTATTTGTAACGCTCTACTTTTAGCATCAATCACTGTAATTTCCTGCGAAGATATCTGTGTACTTTGATATATATATATATATATATATATATATATATATATATATATATATATATATATATATATATATATATATATATATATATATATATATTTATATATATTATCAATAGGACGTTAGCAGTTGATCCCTAGTGGAGATTGGAGTGGGACGATATAGAAAACTTGGCCATCAATAGATATGGAAAACTTGACCAAATAGAAAATTTGACCATCAAGTTATCAAAATAAATATATATATATATATATATATATATATATATATATATATATATATATATATATATATATATATATATATATATATATATATATATATATATATATATATATATATATATATATATATATATATATATATGATCTGGTAATCATTCACACTGTCAACTTCTGATCAAAATCGTTATGTACAACACACTGCAAAGCACTCATCAACATCATAAATACTAAGTGTACATGTATCTACAGACAACAGGCTTTGCATTATGTAGGAAGTGTGTGAGGTATTATTAAATAAAATATAAATTACATTAAATTGAAGTTCAATTCACAATTTGCAACCTGCTTTTTGGAAGATGCTCCCGAATTATAATAGATGATGCATCCGTTCTTTGCTTAAAAATGTCATTGAAATCAGATATGAGAGCATTTCCTCTGATGTGAACGACAAATTATGACACTGTCTCTACTGCCCTGTATTGTTATCATTTTCATCTCATTTGTGCTGTGTTCCATCACAAGTGTGCTAAACATTTGGGAACCAACTGATCAAACGATGTTACACAACTTCTATTTCCTTTCACAGGTCATCTGTTCAGTGCTGAGCAATAGTCTGAATTTGGTAGTTAATTTTTGAATTCAGATCTTTTACATTTTTGGAGTTTTTAAAAAAAAAAGAAATGCTAGACAAAATTCAACTTGATAAATACAGTATCAATTGTTGCAGCACAATGATGATACATAGTCTCTTTAAAGTGACGTTTAATGTTTGATAATATTTTCATTACCAGTAGCTTGGCCATTAATAGAACAAGTACATTCTTTTTCTTGTCCCAAAGGTATGTTGCAACAAAAAGTGTTAGCCTTGAAACACACCACACAGTGTGTGCAATACGCAATGTGATTGCTGACAGGTGAATTCTAGTCCGGATTAAAATTCAGTCATGAAGAATAATATTTGAAATCACACACAGGTGTGTTAACAATGAACACTACACTAGGGCATTTCAAAGTTTGGGATTGGAACAAAAAGACTATATTTTAAAAACAAAACAACAATGGTGCGATATATCCAAAGTTAAAGCTTAATTAAGTAAGTACATCAAGTATTTGGCGTCACTGTCCTGTGTGTAATTGATAAATCTCACAGCAACTGGCATGAATTGACTCTTCTTCAACCTCGCATTGTTTACATTGCGTGACCAACTCAACTTTTTGCAGCATTCCCCCTCATTAAGTCATACAAACCAGCATGAACAAAGGTTTCCAAAGCCAAATGTGGGACACACTATTGTAATACACATTATCAGGTGAAGTAAGTAAAATTTCCGTCATTACTAGTAAGTACGTCTCAGCAGGACAAGTGTGTGAAAGTCGTGTTTAACTATGTTATAGGCGTCATGACACGGAAAATGGTATGTTTCCCTGATTTGTAAAATCTGTCATCAATGTGAACAGATTGTTTCTCATTTGCTTGTTCATCTTCGAAAAACCATGGCGTAAAAGAGGCCTTTACTCTCATTTTCACAGCAATAGCGGTATATGAAATTGAAAACGACAGACTACAATGCTCAGGTGTCATATAATTATACGTAACTACCATACATCATACCATTGATAGTAATAGGCAATTACTGCCTCTTTTGTCATAATGTCGCCTTTCCTAAAAATATCAGAATATAGACCTTAAAAAAGCAACTGCCTCATGTGGAATCGTATGTATTATTTCCTGTCTATGTGTGTGCATTCACATTGACGTAACTCATTTCCACCCGGAAAAGCATGATTCGATTTCTTGACGCTACGCTGCACTGGGGAAGCCTGCTTGCGTTCGCAGAGTTGACATTGGGCAGGTTATGATGACACAGTCAACGAGGCGGGATGGGTAGCGATCAAAAGAGTGAACACTGCGATAGGCTGATTAATCGAATCTCTCGGTCATTGACATGGAAACGTAATAAATTATAATGAAAAACCGACGATTTCTCGACGGACATAACAACTATGACGGGCGACCGTACTTGCCGGTTAACCCGACGGTCTCGCGACAAAAACATGAATGACATGCGCAAGATAGCCGGTAAGGTATGTGCCTTGTGTCACACAAAATACCGTCGACCAGGCTCCAAATGTTCCGTGATGGTGAAGAGATCCTTCAAGATTCTTACCATGTGCTACCTTTCTTCAGTGGTGTTTTCAGAAGTTCGCAAATTTCTTGTTTTTGAGTCTCCAGCTCAGGAGGGCCGCCTTCCGCCATCTTGGAAAGTTCGATGTTAAACTAAGCGAGAGAATTCTGGGTAATATGACGTCAACATTTCTGGATTGTTCATTGCATTTCATGCATCTTGCATGCTGATCGGAAACCTCCAACATGCTGATTGGTTGACTCATGTCATAACTAAAAATAGACTTGTTCGTGAGAGGACGTAAAAGGCAAGAAGAGATCGTGTAAGTATGTTGTTGAACTGATGGCTGGCATGCTGCGTCAATATATTATTAAATGACTGACAGAAATGGTCCGCTAAACGCACAGACGTCACGTGCAACTGTGGGTCTATGCAGGGACTCGGAGCCGAGGTCAAGTCTTGACCTGAGCGTCCGGTCACTCTGACAGAGACTTGCAACCGGGAAAAACAGAGAACCTGGGATACTACCTCCTTAGAACCTGTAACTGTGTATTTTGAGAAAGTTATGCGAAAAATAATAATTATGGAAATTCTGTTCTTATACATACACATTCCTTCCGTTTCTGTCGTTGACTAGCGTGTAGGCCTATCTCATACTGTCATTTTGAGGAAGTTCAACCACCCAACCCAACGATGAGCGGTCGTGGTTTTTGGCCTCGCATAGTCGTGTTTCGTTCACACACGTACCCTCCTCCTGCAGCTCTCATATGGATAATGCAACAACGACTCGACCTCACTGAAAAAGAAAACAAAACAAAACAAAACAAAAACAAATGTGTTGACATAGGACTAGGCTACTACTGCTATCGGCGTCATTATCTATTTATTGATTTTTGTGTCTGAATGTGTTTTTTCCTTTTAAAATATACCTTAAACATGTTGTCATCTTCTAATAAAACGTACCATAGACTAAATGAGGCTTTTTCCCGATTTAAATTCAAAAAAGGAGATATGAAATAAACTTCCGCGTGATGACCGTGTTTTAATTCTAAAATATACCAACGAAAGAAGGAATATGAAACATAAATGAACGTTACCACGCAATAAGTCATTCTAAGTTAATAATAAAGTCGATGGTTTGGTAAACTCTAGCCTACTAAACATGTTAAATGATGCCTCCGATTCTGTCATAATTACACTCACCGTCGGCAAAGGGACACTCAACAACTGTTACACATAAAAAGTGAAAACGAAACAAAATTTAATTCATTATGCTGGAAGCAACAATATGCCATTAATTTAATTGCTTTTCAAATAAATGCCAAAATGAGCAAGTAGTTGCAAACAAGTCACGCAAAAACGATTTCTCAATGTACTGATCGTCAACCATGTTATCACATTAAACAAGCTCCAAGTCAAACTGACTTAGGGCCTGAGGGGGAAATGGAAATTATTATAATAAAGATAAGCACAGTCGTCAGCGTTTCCGTTATTTTGTGATTGTGCGACCACCATGAAATCTTGTTATTTTTTTCCTTTTGCACTGAAATTACAGGGCATTCAAATATGCATAATATAGTACATGTCATGTACTGTAATAAAGGTACGCACGAGCACTGTTTAATGATTTGTGAAAAGTTTGACACACTCTGAGATCCAATTGCACCAATTATACGAAGCACAGTGATCCTGACACTGATGACACTGCTTGGTTTCAAGTTCACAGCAAGTAAAATTTCCGGGTGATTTCTATGACCTCACGCCCCATTGTCTGGCATCATCCAAATGTTCCTACAAATTCAAAATTCTGTAATTCAGTTAAAAACCTTATAATATACATTTTGAACTTCTATTCTTTTCCTCTTATGGTCTTCCATGATTTATAATAACGGGGAGAATCAAACACCAAGGGAAAACTTGTGTTTCAATTT